>NC_086120.1:2770000-2897500 GCF_963921235.1 Mobula hypostoma
GGGGAAGCCTTTTAGGACTGAGATTAGGAAAAACTTCTTCACACAGAGAGTGGTGAATCTGTGGAATTCTCTGCCACAGGAAACAGTTGAGGCCGGTTCATTGCTATATTTAAGAGGGAGTTAGATATGGCCCTTGTGGCTACGGGGATCGGGGGTATGGAGGGAAGGCTGGTGCAGGGTTCTGAGTTGGATGATCAGCCATGATCATAATAAATGGCGGTGCAGGCTCGAAGGGCCGAATGGCGTAATCCTGCACCTATTTTCTATGTTTCTATGTTCTCATCCTTTCTGTCTGTCTATATCAGCCTTTGCCTGCTTACGCTGCCTTTCCTGGTCTCTCTTTCATCGCCCATCTACCCACTCACACTCTGCTTTCAGTGTCTCCCTACTCTTGGGAGTCCCTTCTGCCGTACATACCTCTATTCCTCTATCCCATACATTATTCCTCCAACTGGCCAGTAAAGTATTATTCCATTTTACATCCGCTTTATCTTTCCATTCCTTAATCAGGAATTTCCATTTCTTCCCCAGTTCCTTTTCCAGATTAAATTAACCACTTGTTTACATGACTCTATATCCCAAGTCCCCCCCCCCCCCCGGGGGGCCAAATATCAGATCCCAAACGTTTAGTAAGTGCAAAACTTAATCTTCGTAAATCGCCCTCTGATTCAGGTAAATTTTCACACATACTTCGGAGGGGAGTTCCCTTTCCAGCTGTATCAAGGGCCTGTCCCATTATTGCCCTTATTATATTACCAGTTATTCTTATTTATGAAGTCAAGTCAAATTAAGTTTATTTATATAGCACATTTAAAAACAACCCACATTGACCAAAGTGCTGTACAAAGCAAGTAGCTAAAATCACAAATACACAAAACACAGACATCTTGTAGATTGAAATGTGTACCATCCCCTTCCTGAAGTCAGTGACTAGCCCTTTGTTTTGCTGACATTAGGGAAAAAGTTGTCATGATACCATGTTACTAAACTCCCTTTCTCCTTCCTGTAATCTGACTCATGGTTATTTGAGATAGTCTTCTGCAGTGGTATAATCTGCAAACTTGTAGAAGGATTTAGAGCAGAATCTGGCCACACAGGGAGCAGAGAAGGGGATAAGGACGTAGCCTTGTGGGGCACCAGTGTTGAGGGTAATTATGATGGATCTGTTGCTGCCTGATCTTGCTGATTGTGGTCGGTTGGTCGGGAAGTCAAGAATCTAGTTGGCGAGGGAGGGGTTGACTCCCCAGTCTTGGAGACTGGATGAACCAAACTGGCAAGGGTATCATAGAGAAAGAATCTTGAAATATCAAGGATTGCTTTTTACAGCAACACTGGCTGTTTTAGATTTAGTCTTGTGTAATGGAAAAAGATTAATGAGGGATTTTGTGCTTAAAGGAACCTTTGGCAGTACTGCTGTGATTAAAATTGAACATATAGCTTGAGGATGTAAACCATAGGTCCATAATCAGTGTTTTCAATTTAAGGAAGGGCAGTTATGACGGTTTGAGGGAGGAGTTGTCTAAAGTGTGGATACCAAGCTGAATCTCATGTAGAGGGAACAGTGACAGATATTCAAACAGATATAATGCTCTGGTTTTCCAATAAAAATGAAAGATTCCATGTACGGGGGTTGCAGTCTGTTTAACAAAGAAGAATAAAGTATCAAAGGCTAGTTCTAGATCAGAGAACTGGGAATCCGAAGGATCCAGCAGCAAGAGTCTAAAGGGCTCATAACAAGGGCGAAAATTAATTTTGAGAGAAAACTTGAATATAGTGAAAGTTTCTATGGATATATAGATAGGCTAAAGTAAATGTGAGGCCTTT
This sequence comes from Mobula hypostoma, assembly GCF_963921235.1. Taxonomy (NCBI): domain Eukaryota; kingdom Metazoa; phylum Chordata; class Chondrichthyes; order Myliobatiformes; family Myliobatidae; genus Mobula; species Mobula hypostoma. Next base: position 2,771,825 of record NC_086120.1, read on the forward strand.
GGCAAGCGAGGTTGATGAATTAATAACAGCAAAGAAATGGTAGATCTGAATAAACTTTTAGCATGTCTTCACCATGCTAATATTAAGATATATGGTGACCTTTGTGGAGGGACGACGGCTCCTGTTCTGGAAGACTCTATGCTGAAGTCTCCCAAAGGAAGTTGATGCCTGTTTAATGCGGCTCCGGATGTCATTGTCAATGCCGCTATCCTCAGAGAGGATGCTGCCCAGATATTTGAAAGATGGCACTACTGACAGCTTTTCATCACCAGCAGTGAAGGCAGGTAGAGTGGGTGGGACACTGGTACTCCATTGGCAAGCCACTTCTGTCTTGATGGTATTGACAGTCAGCCCCATCCTGCTGTACGCTCTCACCGCCACAGCAAGGACAGGCTGAAGATCCTCCGGAGTATGGGCCACAGGAGCACAGTCGTCTGCATACTGCAGCTCCAGGACCCTCTCTCTGCGGAGTTTGGTGGTTGCGTGGAGCCTCCTGATATCAAAGAGGTTGCCATCTAATCTGACGTCCACTGCCACACTGCCGCTATCTTCAATCTCGTGGTGGAGAAGCTTGGTAACACACAAGAGGAAGATGTTAAAGAGCACTGGCTCTAGCACACACCCCTGCCTCACCCCTGTGCGTACAAGGGCTCGGACTCTTGTCCTCCTATGGTCACCCGAGCAGTCATCCCATCGTGGAACTGGCGGAGGATAGAAACATAGAAAATAGGTGCAGGAGTAGGCCATTCGGCCCTTCGAGCCTGCACTGCCATTCAGTATGATCATGGCTGATCATCCAACTCAGAACCCCACCCCAGCCTTCCCTCCATACCCCCTGACCCCCGTAGCCACAAGGGCCATATCTAACTCCCTCCTAAATATAGCCAATGAACTGGCCTCAACTGTTTCCTGTGGCAGAGAATTCCGCAGATTCACCACTCTCTGTGTGAAGAAGTTTTTCCTAATCTTGGTCCTGAAAGGCTTCCCCTTTATCCTCAAACTGTGTCCTTTCGTTCTGGACTTCCCCAACATCGGGAACAATCTTCCTGCATCTAGCCTGTCGAATCCCTTTAGGATTTTATACGTTTCAATAAGATCCCCCCTCAATCTTCTAAATTCCAGCGAGTATAAGCCTAGTCAATCCAGTCTTTCATCATATGAAAGTCCTGCCATCCCAGGAATCAATCTGGTGAACCTGTTAAATCTGTTAACAAATTTATAGGGACAGCCAAACCTGAGGAGGACATCCCATAAGAGCTCTGTTTGCACAGTGTCAAATGCTTTGGAGAAGTCGACAAAGGCCATAAACAGGTCCTGATGTTGCTCCCGGCACTTTTCCTGAAGCTGCCGGGCTGTGAAGATCATGTCGACCATGCACCTGTTCCTCCTAAGTCCACACTGCAATTCAGGCAGCATTGACTTGGTGGTGCTGATGAGTCTCCGAAGCATCACCTTAGCCAGGACTTTTCCAGCAACAGAAAGAAGTGATATGCCCTACTATCGCCGCAGTTGGCCTTGTCACCCTTGTTCTTATAAATGACAATGATGTTTGCATTTCTCCATTGCTGTGGGATGTTCTCATCAGTCCAGGTCTTGGTGATGTACTGGTAGAGGGTGCGCATACACATGGACCCTCCGTTCTTCAGTAACTCAGCAGGGATATTGTCAGTGCCAGGGGACTTGTTGTTCTTAAGGGAATGGACAGCTGATAGAACCTCCTGGAAGGTTGGTGGTAGACTGAGGTCGTGAATAGGAGGAAGTTCAGACAGTTCGTCCAGGATGGTGGAGTCTGCGTCAGAGTCCTGATTAAGCAGAGTGTTAAAATGCTCAGCCCACCTCAGCAGAATGGTATTCTGATGCTTCAGAAGTGTTACACCATCTGCTCTTTTCAGGGGAGTAACTTATCAATTTATTGGGCCGTAGATTGTTTTGACAGCATTGTAAAAATTATGCATGTCATTATTATCAGCAAAGGACTGGATTTCATGTGCCTTTTCAGTCCACCACTCAATTTGCATGGCCCGTATTGCCTTTTGCCCTTTCCTCCAAGCTGCCTGCCAATGCTGCCTGATGCTGGTGGATGAAGGGTTGTCTGAAGTTGCCTGGTGTGCTTTGTGCATGTCCTTAAGTAAGTTGTGGATGATGTCTGAGTTATCGTCAAACCAGTCTTGGTGGTTCCTGTTCTTATGGCCGATGGATTGGGCTGCTGGCTCATGGAGCACAGAGCTGATATAGGTCCACTGTTGTTCCATGGTAGTTTCTGAGCTCAGACAAGGTTCCAGCTCTCTTAGTTTCTCAGCTAGGATGCGTCGAAACTCACTTCTTGCTTCTGTGTTTCTCAGGCGGTTGCAATTTAGCCCCTTTTTATTGGGTTTTGGCAGCCGCAAGGGGGGACGCACTTTCATATAGAGCTTGGCCACAATCATACGGTGGTCGGTCCAGCACTCTGTACCTCTCATGGCACGGGTGATGAGAACATCCTTGATGTCACTACGTCTCACAATGATGAAGTTGATCGTGTGCCAATGTTTAGAGCGAGGGTGCATCCACAAGGTCTTATATTTTGCCTTCTGCTGGAAGATGGTGTTGGTTTTGGTAAGGTTTTGCTCAGAGCAAAGAGTAAGTAGCTTCATGCCATTTGCATTCACCTTGCCAATACCATGCCTACCTAGCACTCCACTCCATATCCTGTTGTTCTGTGCCAACCTAGCGTTGAAGTCCCCAAGCAAAAGGATCTTATCATTCTTAGGGATCCGGCAAAGAGCTTCGTCCAGTGTCTGATAAAAGCCTTCCTTGGCCTCATTCTCAGATGGGAAAGTTTGTGCATTGGCACTGAGAAGCGTGGCATAACGTTTCTTTGCCAGGGGGAGACGGAGGGTCATTAGTCTTTTACTAATGCCAACAGGTGTTTCTGTGAGACTTGGTAGAAAGGTGTTCTTGATGGCCAATCCTACTCCGTGGAGATGTGTCCACCTGGGGGGAAACCTTTCCAGAAGAAGGTGTAACCCCTTCCTCTGTTAAAGAGCCTTCATCCAGGAGCCTGGTCTCACTCAGGGCGGCAATGTCAATGTTGTAGTGCCTCAGCTCAGCAGTCATCAAGGCTGTTCTCCGGTTAGGTCTGTCAGAGAAGCCATACGAGTCCAGAAGAGTCCTTACATTCCATGTTGCCAGTTTTAGGTTGTATTGTTTCTTATTTCGACCGCAGTAATGGAATAACCCGATAGGTGCGCTAACCTATCCAGGTGAGTGATTGAATGGGCAATTTTTAGGCCACCTTTTCTAGGCCCTTCCCCAATTGGGGTGAGCAGTGCAGTCCCAAAGTAGGGCTGCTCAGTCGCACAGGGGTCTGCCGAAAACAGCTGCCACTCAGTCCCAGCTACTAGCGACCAAATACCCTGTGCCGCTGCCGTGCAGGGTTCTGACTAGAAGCTCCCAGTCCATTCGTACCTGCTCCCGTTGCCAGATGCCCCATCGCCATCAGACTCAACCATATGTAAGGTCCAGGTGTTGTACACCGTAGTCAGAGGTGGAGACCTGTGCAAGGAAGATTTTAAAGTGCCACTGGGGGCGCGCCGTCCCCGGTAGTACTATCTTCACTATGGTGAGGTAAATCCTGGTGGTAAAGGTGATCCCAGGACAACCGGTCCCACATCTTGGCTGCAGGAGGCTGCTGGGTCCTTGGTCTGTTAAGGCCCGTCTATTGCGCACCGCCAGCGCATTGCTTTTCTGTCAGGGTGTGCTCCCTTAGCCTTGTCTCAACAGACTTACCACAAGGCAGTGGGGCTATTTGCCCATAGCTGGGACAGTGGTTGACGGGCGCCAGGGTGTGTCCACACAGTGGTGGGCCTCCACGCCACGTCTCTGGGGCTCCCTGCTGCTCCGAGTCCCCTGTAGTTTAGCCTGGGACCGTAAGATACCCAGTTTCCGTGTGTGGCCCCGAGGAGGCACTGCAGGAGTTTTGGTGGTGGAGAGGCTCTGCACTGGCAGGAGGAGGCTTACACACTTGGTTCTTCTTTTCACCCTCTATTAAGAAGGCTAGCCAGCGGCAGTAGCTGTAAGCAGGGAGCACTGTGCGGCTTACAGCATGCACTAACTACAAGCACTACTGCGCTACTGCTACTCCCACCCACACACTTCAGCGTAGAGTCTTTCAGAACAGGAGCCTTCGTCCCTTCACAAAGGTCGCCGTATACCAAGTGGTCTGTGTCACCATGCTCCTTTATAGCTACAACCATCACATCAAGTCCTTGGAGTGCTTCCACATAAGCTGCCTCTAGCGCATCCTGGGAATTACCTGGTGTGAGTGGGTGCCTCACACTGAAATATTTGTAAAGACCAACTACAGAAGTATTGAGGCCATGATCACCCAGCGCCAACGTGATAAGGATGCCCCATGTCGGCTACCCCACAGAGTGCTATACAGCCAGCTATATCATGGTCGACGCTCAGCTGGAGGGCCAAAGAAGCGCTATAAGGATCAGATGAAGAATGCTTTAAGGAAGTGCAAGATCAGATCCGAGGACCTGGAGGATGTTGCTGCTGACCGTACCACTTGGCGACAGCTGTGTAGGGACGGGGTTCATATTCTGGAGATGGAAAGAACAACCAGAAGACAGCAGAAGAGAGTCAGGAAAAATGCAGCCATGGTTGCCACCAGTACCACATATACATGTCCCACCTGCAATAGAACTTGTGGGTCCAGGATAGGACTGTATAGTCATCAAAGATCTCACCATTAAAGGAGTGGACATCGTCATCGGATTTCAATGGACAACCGAAGAAGAATATTAAGATATCAGATATGCAAATTTTAAATGACATGGTAGAACTTCAAAAAATCACAATTACAAGGGATAAAATATCAGAGAAATTCAGAGATAAAGATGGCCAACTCACCTGGACCTGCTATACTGCACAGTCAATTTCAAAGGAACTGGCTGTAAAGATAGTGAAGACATTGGTTGTAGTTTATTATAAATTGCCAAACTCCAGAAGAGTACCAGAAATTGGAACATAGCCAGTGACTCTTTCATTCAATCAAGGAGAAAGACAGAAGGCAAGGAACTGTGGGCCAGTTAGTTTAACAGTATTATTCACAAAATGCTAGAGCCAATAGTCAGAGAGAAAGTGCCTAATTGGTTAGGAAAGGTAAATCATGGTCAACAAATTTGCTCAAATTCTTTGAGGATGTAACAGTGTTGATCTGAAGGGAATCTGCAGATGTGGTATATTTTTCGATTTGACAAGGTGCCACTCAGGAGACTGGTGCATAAATTAAAAAGACACAGATTCAAAGAAAGCATGTTAGAATAAATTGTAAATAGGCTGTCTCATAGAAAACAGAGTTGGAATATATGGCTTCTTTTCAGTGGTAACTAGTGATGCAGTTCTTGGTCTGCAATTATTTTTGATGTGCATTAATGACAGTACTTTATACTTGTCGCCAATCAATTGATACTAAAATGTACAATCATCGCAACGATATTTGATTCTGCGCTTCCGGCTCCCTGGAGTACAAATCAATAGTAAATATTAAAAAATTAAATTATATATCATAAATATAAAATGGAAAGTAAGGTAGTGCAAAAAAACCCAGAGGCAGGTCCAGATATTTGGAGGGTACAGACCAGATCCAGGTCAGGATCCGTTCAGCAGTCTTATCACAGTTGGAAAGAAGCTGTTCCCAAATCTGGCCGTAAGAGTCTTCAAGCCCCTGAGCCTTCTCCCGGAGGGAAGAGGGACAAGAAGTGTGTTGGCTGGGTGGGTCGTGTCCTTGATTATCCTGGCAGCACTGCTCCGACAGTGTGCGGTGTAAAGTGAGTCCACAGACGGAAGATTGGTTTGTGTGATGTGCTGCACCTTGTTCACAATCTTCTGCAGCTTCTTTCAGTCTTGGACAGGACAACTTCCATACCAGGTTGTGATGCACCCTAGAAGAATGCTTTCTATGGTGCATCTATAAAAATTAGTGATGGTTTTAGGGGACAGGCCAAATTTCTTTAGTTTTCTCAGAAAGTAAAGGCGCTGGTGGGCCTTCTTGGCAGTGGACTCTGCTTGGTTGGACCAAGTCAGGTCATTTGTGATATTGACCCCGAGGAACTTAAATCTTTTGACCTGTTCCACTTGCACACCACCGATGTAAATGGGGTCGTGCAGTCTACTACTCCTTCTGAAGTCAACAACCAATTCCTTCCATCTTGCTGATGTTGAGGGATAGGTTATTGTCTTCGCACCATGCCACCAGGTTCTTAATTTCCTCTCTGTACTCAAACTCATCATTACCTGAAATAACGGCCTACAATTGTTGTGTCATCAGCAAACTTATATATTGAGTTTGATGGAAACTTGGCTCTATATCATGGATGTACAGTGAGTACAGCAGGGGGCTGAGTACACTACCTTGTGGGGCACCGGTGCTCAGAGTGATTGTAGAGAGCTTGTCCCCTATTTTTACAGCCTGGGTCCTGTCTGTGAGGAAGTTGAAGATCCATCTGCAGATCTGAGTGCTAAGGCACAGGTTCCGGAGCTTAGGAATCAGTTTATTTGGAATGATGGTATTAAAGGCAGAGCTGTAGTCAAGGAAAGGGAGCCTTACATATACGTCTTTATTCTCCGGGTGTTCTAAGGAGGAATGTAGGGCCAGAGAGATGGCATCTGCTGTTGACCTGTTGCTCCGTAGGCGAATTGCAAAGTGTCGAGGTTGACCGGTAGGCTGTGTGCCATAACCAATCGCTCGAAGCACTTCATAGCAATTGATGTCAGGGCCACAGGTCGATAGTCATTCAGGCATGCCATCTTGCTCTTCTTCAGCACCAGGATTATCGTTGCCTTCTTAAAACACGAGGGGATCTTAGACTGAAGCAAGGAACAGTTGAAGATGTCAGCAAACACTCCAGCTCGCTTGCTTGCACAGGCCCGGAGAACCCGTCCTGGGACACCATCCTTGGATTTATTTCCACGAAGGCCCTTCTAACGTCCTCCTCGGTGACGATGAATCTCGATGCCACCAGGTCCAGTTCATCGGGAGGGAGCAGGACGCTCCTCTTCTGTTCGAATCTTGCATAGAATACCTTAAGTTCGTCAGGAAGCGAAGCGCCACAGTTATTGATATTCCCAGCCTTTTCTTTGCGCCCAGTGATCTCATTTAGACACTGCCGAGGTCTACCGGCATCCCTCTGGTTAGCCTGGGTTTCCAATTTGGCTCGATATTGCCTTTTGGCTCCCCTAATGGCTTTCCGGAGTTCACGCCTGGATTCCGTGTAGCGACTGGTATCCCCAGACCTAAAAGCTGCAGCCCTAGCCTTCAAAAGGGACTTGACCTCATAATTCATCCAAGGTTTCCAGTTAGGGAATACCCTGATCGTCTTGCGAGACACACAGTCCTCTGTGCATTTCCAAATAAAGTCTGTGACAGCTGAGGCATACCCATCGAGGTTATCTGCCGAGTCCTTGAATACTAACCAGTCCACCGATTCAAAGCAGGCACGGAGGACCTCATCCGTCTCCTCCGTCCAACGCGACACCACTTTTGACACCATGACCTCCCGCTTCAGTTTCTGTTTGTAAGCTGGGAGGAGGAGTATGGCCTGATGGTCCAATTTTCCAAAGTGCGGTTGTGGGACGGAACGGTAGGCATCCTTGATTGCTGTGTAGCAGTGGTCAAGTATATTCGGGCCTCTAGTCGGGCAGGAGACATGTTGGTATAACTTTGGCAGCGCCTTTCTGAGGTTGGCCTGAATAATGTCCCCGGCTATAATGAGCAAAGCCTCTGGATACCTGGTCTCAAGTTCACTGATGTTGGTATACAGTATGTTCAGAACATACTCCAGGTCCACCTGGGGGTGGAATGTAGACCGCTGTCAGTATGACCGAGTATGTAAGATTTCCAAGAATGTTGATGAAATAAAGATAAGTGGAAGGACATGTTATGATAAGGATGTTGTGATTCTGCAATTGAGTGAATGGGCAGAAGACTGGCAAATGGATTTTAATACATGAGATCATGCATTTCAGTAACAGAAATTAAAAGGCAGCTTGTTACCTTGATGGAAAGAGACTACGAATGGTTGAGTACAGAGTAATCCAGATGTTATCTAATACATGTTTGCAAAAAAGCTAGCAAGCAGGTTAACAGGTGGTTAACAAGGTTAACATCATTCTGGATGTCATTGCAAGGGGATAGAAGTTTAACCATTGGTAAGTGTACGGGGTATTCTTAAGTCTTGACCTGGAATACAGTGTACAGTTTCAGACCCCTCATCTAAAAGGACGGGGGTCCCCATCCTTTTTCGCACTGCGGACCGGTTTCATATTGACAATATTCTTGCGGACCGGCCGACTGGGTTGGGGGGGGGGTGGCAGTAGGGTTGCCAACGGACAAGAGTAGCAGTCAAATGCTCTGGATTTACCCCAAGAAAGACTACAATGACCCATGAAGCCTTGCGCGGGCACCAGTGCGCATGCATGATTTGGCATACGTGTACGATTTCTTTCTACGAATTGTTTTTGGCGATTCTGTTTGGGGGGGGTGTTAATCGCGACCGGAATATCGGTGATAAGTGGCGATTACACTCAATTTCGTTTCTAAAGGGGTTTATCTAACAAATTTAATATTAAACACACAGCGCATATTTTCCTCGCGTGAATATAGCGATAAGTCAATTATCAGGGGAGCTTGAAGTAAGTGTTGAACAAACTTCCAGTAGAAGTGGTAGAGGCAGGTTCGATATTATCATTCAGAGAAAAATTGCACAGATATATGGACAGGAAAGGAATGGAGGTTTATGGGCTGAATGCAGGTCGGTGGGACTAGGTGAGAGTAGCGTTCGGCACGGACTAGAAGGGCAGAGATGGCCTGTTTCCGTGCTGTAATTGTTATATGGTTATATAAGTCACTTATAAGTCAATAGCATCATAACATTTTAAGTAACGTTTGGATATTAAACACGCAGCACGTTTTTCCCGTATGAACATATAAAATCATTGCAACACACCAATATCGCTGAATCAGTGGGAGCCCTGGGCTTGTTTTCCTGCAACAACACGGTCCTATCGAAGGGTGATGGGAGACAGCGATACTCGAACGGGGTTCCTTATGTCCAGTCTATTCCACAGTTTAGTTTTCGTTGCATTCATTGCAGAGATATGTTGGAAATAGAAGCAACGTTGTAAGTGCTTTCGTGGCTATCTCAGGATTTTTAGCCTTGACTTTGATCCAGAATGCCGGCAGAGATGTTATGTAAAACATATTTTCCAGCCCGTCGTCATTTGCAAGCTCAAGGAGGTGATCTCCTTCCCGTGCTGAAACGGATGACGCGCGGGTAATAACCTTGCATGCGTTCAAGCTCAACAGCGGGCGTGACAGGGAATGGGGAAAGGTGCAGCTGACTCATATCGCCAAATCATATAGCTTCTTCGCGGCCCGGTGGTTGGGGACCGCTGTGAAAGGACACTCACAGGCTCAGTTCTTGAATGAGAGGATTGTCTTGCCAAGAGAGGTGAGGCTGAATATTTTGTCCCTTGCAATTGAGAAGACTTGAAGGATAACATCATTCAATCAAGCAGGTTTGACAGGGTAGATGTTGAGATATTTTTCATATGGAAATCAAGAGGTCGTAACTACAAGGTAAGAAAACTCAGGTACATAGAAATTTCTTCTCAAAGGGTGGTGAATGTCTGGAATTTTCTGAACTGGTGGGTAGCAGAAGCTGGATCATTAGAAATGGATTATTTAAAATGGATTTATTAGTTAGGGGAACAGACAGGAGGTTCTGTGGGCTAGATAGAGATTCCCAGATGATATGTTTTCTCCCATGTGCCAGGGTCCAGAACGTCTCGGATCAAGTCCTCAGCATTCTTAGTGGGAGTGTGAATAGCCAGACATCGTGGTCCAAGTACATAACAATGACATGGGTAGGATGAGTGATGAGGTTCTGCTTGGAGAGTTTGGGGAGTTGGGTGTTAAGTTAAAGAGCAGGATCTCCAGATTACTGCCTGTGCCACGTGCTAGTGAGGTCAGAACTAGGAAGATTATGCAGTTTAACATGTGGCTAAGGAGTGGTGTAGGAGGGAGGGCATGAGATTTTTGGATTCTTGGGTGCTGTTCCAGGAAAGGTGGGGCCCATACAAGAGGGGTGATTTGCACCTGATCTGGAGGGGAACGAATATCCTAGTAGGAAGGTTTGTTAACGCTGCACATTTGGGTTTTAAACTAGAGTTGAAAGGGCATGGGAACCAGAATGTCAAAACAGTTTGTGGAGAAGTTGCAGAGTCAGAAGTTGGTAAAGTTAGGAATCAAAAGGTTGAGCATGGTGACTATTCCTGAGCTGTGTATATTTCAATGCAAGAAGTATCATAGGAAAGGCGGGTGAGTTCAGGGCATGGTTGAACACATGAAATTATGGTGATGTAGCCATTAGTGAAACTTGGTTGCAGGCGGGGCAGGACTGATAGCACAATATTTCGGGGTTCCATTGTTTTAGACATGACAGAGCGGGAGGGATTAAAGGAGAAGGGGTGACGTTACTAGTCAGAGAAAATGTCACAGCAGTGCTCCGTCAGGATAGACTGGAGAACTCGAATAGAGAAACATTATGGGTGGAACTGAGAAGTAAGAAAGATATGACCACATTAATAGGTCTATGTTACAGACCACCCAGAAGTCTTAGGAATTTAGAATAAATTTGTAACGAGATCACAGACCGTTGTAAGAAGCATAAGGTTGTTATAGTAGGTGACGTTAACTTTCCACATATTGACAGGGAATCCCTTACTGTAAAAGGACTAGACAGTACAAATGTGTTCAGGAAAGTCTCCTTCATCAGTACACAAGTCCCAAGAAGAGTGTGCAATATTGGATCTGCTGTGTAGGGAATGAGACTGGGTAGGTGTCAGAAGTTTGTATAGGGGAACATTTTGCATCCAGTGATCACAATGCCATTAGTTTAAAGTAAATGTGCAAAAAGATAGGTTTGGTCCACAGGTTGATAGTCTAAATTGGAGAAAGTCCAGTTTGGATCGTATCAGACGTGATCTGGCAAGTGTGGATTGGGACAGGCTGTTTTCTGGCAAAGGTGTACCTAGTAAGCGGGAGGCCTTCAAAAACAAAATTTTGAGAGTACAGAGCTTGAATGTGCTTGTCAAAATAAAAGCTAAAGATAATAAGTGTAGGGGATCTTGGTTTTCAAGAGATATTGAAGCCCTGGGAAGGGAACAAAAGTGCATAGCAGATATAGGCGAGCAGGAACAAAGCAGATGCTTACGGAATATAAGAAATGCAAGAGAACACTTAAGAAATCAGAAAGGCTAAAACAAGGTATAAGGCTGCCCTAGCAGATAAGGTGAAGGAGAATCCTAAGGGATTCTGCAGATATGTTTAGAGCTAAAGTTTTTGAGTGTTTTTGTTGACATACCAAATCTCTTCAAACTCCTAATGAAGTATAGTCGCTGGCTTGCCACCTTTATAGCTGCATCAATATGTTGAGACCTGGTCAGATCCTCAGAGATCTTGACACCCAGGAACTTGAAACTGCTCACTCTCTCCATTTCTGATCCCTCTGAGGATTGGTATGTGTTCCTTCATCTCACTCTTCCTGAAGTCCACAATCAGCTCTTTCGTGTTACTGACATGTGCCAGGTTTTTGTTGCAACACCACTCCACTGGTTGGCATATCTCACTCCTGTACGCCCTCTCGTCACTACCTGAGGTTCTACCAACAATGATTGTATCATCAGCAAATTTATAGATTGTATTTGAGCTATGCCTAGCATACAAGTCATGGGTATAGAGAGAGCAGAATAGTGGGTAAGCACACGCCCCTGAGGTGCACCAGTGTTGATCGTCAGCAAGGAAGAGATGTTATCACCAATCTGCACAGATTGTGGTCTTTGTGTTTGGAAGTCAAGGATCCAATTGCAGAGGGAAGTACAGAGGCCCAGATTCTGTAACTTATGAATTAGGATTGTAGAAATGATGGTGTTAAGTGCAGAGCTATAGTCAATGAACAGGATCCTGACAGAGGTATTTATATTGTCCAGGTGGTCTAAGGCTGTGTGAAGAACCATTGAGATTGTGTCTGCTGTTGACTTATTGTGGCGATAGGCAAATTGCAGTGGGTACAGGTCCACATTTAAGCCTCTTTTAAAGTTACTCATCCCTAATTGGAAATACTACAATGAAAGCTGATGCCTTACATTTGAAGTCACAAATGAATAACACTAGTAAAAATCTTTGGATGAAAAATTGAAGGGTGGGCAGAGAACATCAATAGCTGATGTGCATAAATGGAGATCTCAGGACATTCTTGATTACTGCAACCATATTGGTAGTTTTGAAGCAATATACAAGATGCTGGAGGAACTCAGGCCAGGCAGCATCTATGGAAAAGAGTAAACAGTCGACATTTCAGGACTCGGTGTTTCAGATGCTGCCTGGTCTGCTGAGTTCCTCCAGCATTTTGTGTGTGTTGCTTGGATTTCCAGCATCTGCAGATTTTGTGATTGTTAGTTTTGAAAGATGTTTACGAAGGATTTGAGAAAATGTTCATGGATGTGTACATGCAAATAGTTGCAAATAAGCCATTGCATTTTGCTCATGGACAAAACATTTGGTTTGGAATTGCTGGTATTTTGCTGATCCTATTTATTGGAGTTAAATCACATTCTAACTTTGCCATTATAAGGGGATCTAAATGGGATGGGGGTGGATGTAAAGATGATGGTTGGAGTCTACAGTGCATTGCCTCTGAACATGGTAGAAGCAGGTACACTCAAAACACTTAGGAAGTAATGAGATGAGTATTTGAATCACCAAGGCACAGAAAAGTTATAGAACAGTACATTGCAGGAACAGGCCCTTTGACCTGTGATGTCTGTGCCAACCATTCGCCAAGTGGAACTAATCCCATTTACCTGTACATGATCCATAACTCGATTCCCTTCAAGTTGAATGTGTTTATCTAATTGGCTATTAAACATCACTACCATTCCACAGCTGTGTGTTCCCAGCCACACCCTATGTGTAAAGAAAAAGAGCTGTGCTTCGCACACCTCCCTCAAACTCTTTCCCTCTTACTGTAAAGTAATGCTTTCTCGTATTTGATATTTCTAACTTGGGAAAGAGACTCTCTATATCTATGCCTAAGCGCTGAGAAATGGGATTAATATAGACGGGCCAATGATTTTAGTTATAACTAAGCAAATATACTGTGCATTGTCTGAGACTGTTTGTGAAGGATTGGCTTTCTTAACATAAAAGAAAACTGCTTTATTCATAAAAATATCACATTCCTCAATGTAGACAGAGAAAAGAGGTGCAAAGGATGACAAAAGGATACAAGGTTTCATTTCTATTTCTCAAATATAAGATGGACAATGAAATTGTTACAGATTATTCAAAGATGTGTAATTTCAAGACAAAAATAAATTGAAGTAACCAACTAAAAGGGCTTGACCAGTGTACTGAGTCTGATGGCATTTTGACAATAATTGCAAGTTAACACACACAAAATGCTGGAGGAACTCAACAGGTCAGACAGCCTCTATGGAAATGAATAAAAGTCAACATGTCAAGCCAAGGCCCTTTTTCAGGACTGGAAAGGAAGCAGGGAAGATGCCAGAATAAAAAAAAGTGGGGGAACGGGAAGGATGATAGCTAGAAAGTGATAGGTGGGTAGGAAAGATAAAGGGCTGGTGAGGAAGGAATCTGATAGAGAAGGGGAGTTGATAAGCAGCTAAGAGGCTAGAATGGTTGAGACCTTTGGCTGCAAAGAGTGCTTACTGATTTCTAAAGAAAAAAATGCTTACTCTTAACTTTTCATGAGAAGTCTGAAAAAGAGAGTAAAAGGAATGATAGAATTCTTGTTAAATTATGTATGCGTAGTTATTCAAGCCTTTACTTGCTAACGTCCAGTTCTTTGCCCTTCCAGGAAACGAGGCTGGGGAAACTCATCAATGATGTACGGAAGAAGACCAAGAATGAGGAGCTTGCAAAGCGTGCCAAGAAACTGCTAAGGAGTTGGCAAAAATTGCTGGTTGAGCCTGTCGGGCAGATCGAGTCTGTGCCCAGAGCACTGTCCAATTCCCCTGGTTCAGCTAATGGGGGAGCACATGCTTTCAAGCATGACTTGCCATCTTTGGCCACCAGCACTGCTGTCGGAGGGGCCAAGCCGGTACCAGATCTGAAAAATAAGAACGATGTGCACAAGTCCTACTCTCTCTTTGGTGACAAGCAGGGTATTCGGAAACGGAAAGGGGATGGTATGAAGGGGCCACCATCCAAAGTCCCAAAGCACAATAGTGAACAGTTGCAGAACTCTACATCACCACCAAGCAATGGAATCCGCAGCAGTCCTGAAAACTTCCCAAGCCCTCCTGACACAATACCTTCAAACACCCATGCAGTCCCAGATAAAAGCCGAACAGACCCTCAGGCACCTTATGAAAATGACAAGCATAGCAAGATACCAGTCAATGCTGTGAAACCACATACCAGTTCTCCAGGTCTTGTAAGAAACCCTAGCACTTCCACGTTGCTAAAGACTGCTATTCTACAGCAACATGGAAAAACTGATGATCCTGTGGGGCGTTATCGACCCAGTAGCCCACGCTGTCAATCATTTAGCCCAAGGACTCTTAAACAGGAAATGCCAGCCAAACCTTCCTCAACATATGCACCCAAGGGCTCTATTGCTAGTCCTTCTCAGAGCTTTACAGGGACTTTGGCTCAAGCAGGTACTGATTCTGACAGGACAGTGTCTCACCTGCCCAAGAAACATGTTCAGATGTCATCTCCTGTATTGCAGGCAGCTGCAACACCACCTCTGCCATCCCAGGTAAAAAGCTTACACCTAACAGAGACTGAAAGCCTCTTAGATCGGCTAGTAGAGACACCTGGTTCAGAGACTCTTGTTGAAAACCAACTTCAGCACCATTCTTCCCCACAGCCGCAGGACTTGGTGTATTCCTCACATAGTCCTAATTCATCAACTTCACATCGCGGAGAATCCTTGCAGAATCTTGACTTGGATGCTGTTATGGGAGACTTGCCTGCTAGTGAGTGTTCCTTCTTTGGTCACGATAACAAAAAGTCATCCAAGAAAAAATACAGGCCCAGAGACTATCAGGTGAACTTAGATGGACAAGTTAAGGATGAAAGTGTAAAGCCTGTACGGTTGAAAGAACGTAGAATTACATTTGATCCTGCTACAGGACAGATCAAACCTTTAATACATAAGGATTCATCTCAGGCTGAAAGCTCAGTTCCAGCTGAGCCCCATCGAACCACTGAAGTGGTCCAAGAACAGAGAGTAAACTTGCAAACTACTTTAGATCAAACTAACTGGAAAGAATTATCAAAAAATGAAATTATTCAATCATACTTATCGAGACAGAGCTGCCTCCTTTCGTCCTCTGGAGTGCAGCCACCCGGAGGTCACATTGTTGAATTTCTACAGCACGAAAGCCACAGGTATAGCACTAGCACAGAGGCCCGTGAGGTCCATGTATTGATACCTACAGACACTCCCTCAGAACTTCCTGGGGTCAGTAGAGCGATCAAAGACTCAGATGTTCAGCGAATACATGAGCAACACTGGGCTGGTGTGAATGGTTGCTGGGACAACCAGGGCAATTGGTATGATTGGACGCAGGGCATATCTTTGGACCCTCAAGGTGATCAGGGACAGCTGCATATACTGCCATATGTCTGTCTGGACTGAGCATTAGTGCCCATTTGGCTTGCTTTTAAGGTTTAAGATCATCTGATGGTAAACAAGTGGTTCCCACTTACTAAAGATGAGCAAATATATCAGGGTTGCAAGATACAGTTCTGAAGGTTCTAATTCTCAGCCCATCGGTGTAAGAACCCCTGCCCCCACCCAACCCCAGTACCCTCTCTTCTGCAGTTTGCTGCTATCAGTGTTTTAACCAAAATTGCAAAGGAGGGAAAGAAGCACAGGAGGAGTTTGAGAAAGAAAAAGGAAAGAATGGTTAGTTCTGATGTATATGCAACTCCCCTTAGGGATTGGGACAGGTTTTAATGGGTGGTCGACAAGCTTAGTGAGGAACAGTTTGTGGAAGAAAGTTGAGGTTTGATAAAGGATCCAGCACTTGACAATAGGCTGGAGATGGTCTTTGGGGCAGTTACAGGAGCTTTATGTGGCATCCAAACTAAATGAATAATGTTACCTTAAAAAGTATACATCTATTTATTTTATTTCTTTTTTAAAAAAAAAACAAAACACTTTAATTTGGCAGTGAGACAAATGTGCAAAAACTGTAGGTTTCTCTTATTTACTCACATTTTTTGAGCATAATTTTTATCGTGAAAATCAAGTCAGACTGTGAATGTTTGCACAGTACCATGTCATACCAAACATTCCAAAGGTCTTCACATGCTGGTAGTTGCTGTCATCTTCTGTTTAAAATAAAATCCTTGGGTCTTCATAATTTAGGTTTAAAAATGTTTGAAAAGAAATCTATTTTACTAAGTCAAAAATGAGTTTTTTAGCCACCTTACAAAATTCAAACATTAACAATGTAATTTTGTTCTCTGCTTTGCTCTCTTGCTTGATCTCTACAAATGTTCTCACTTCCCCAAATCTCAAAGTGGACAAAATAAAGAGGGTGCTACTAGTTTGCAACTTTGTACTGTGAGAAGTTGATTTACAAATCACAAAATTTCAAAAGGAATCGTTTGTATGCTGGAGATATACTTGTTACCATTCCTTTAGATATTGTTTGCCTTATGGAATCCATCATACCACAACTGCAAAACAAGAAGCCTTAGTGAATGTACAGAAATTAGACTTCTGTGTTCTGCACAATACAGAAGGAATGACTTTGCTATTTGGTCCTTTTAAGTGGACACATTGTGATATAAATGTGGAAACAATAAAAAAAATTTGCACAGAAGTTTGCCCCCTTTTATTCAAAATGACTTCTCTGATGAAATTATACTTGCAAAAATCACCTCTCGAACAGATGATCAATGCTGTATTTAATTCTGAAGTGGATTCATCTGAATAGACATGAATGTGAACATGTCAAGTTAATTTTTTGTGACATTGCTGGTCCGAACTTTAGTTGCATTGTTCTTGTTCCTGTTTCAACCTCTAATTAAAAGGCACCCGTTCTCATGTTTTAGAGGTCTGAGTGGTGCTGAACAGTAATTTAGTAAAATTCTGTATTCCATCCATTGTACTTGAATGATATGTTACTGGTGGTCTATACAACCAGAGCTAGGTAGGTAATCAGTTAACAAGTCATCTAGTTATTCATACTAAAACTGTGAATAGGTTTAGTTCCAGTTATAAAGCTATCTTAGTGGTAAACAAAACCTAATGGGGCACCCGAGACACAAATCTGATTCAGTCCTTCAGTTTTAATAGGGTAAGCAGTCAAATTTGTTTGTTATTCATCTTCCCACTGATATTTTAAAGCTTCAATGCTTTTCATTTTGATTCTGTTACTGTCCTGTCCCTGGAATTACTTTAATTACATAATTTCTTAAAATGTTGGCATTGAGTCATGTTAGAGCTCAATCATGTCCATTTCATTGAACATACAACAGTTCAGTGCTGGAACAGGCCCTTCAGCCCCCATTGTTGTGCCAAACCAATTAAATTAGTAATCAAATAGCTAACTAATCTCTTCTGCCTACATGATGTCCATATCCTTTCATTTTCCCCAGATTCATGTGCCTATCTAAACAACTCTTAAAAGTCCCTAATGTATTTGCCTCTACTATCATTCCAGGTACCCACCACTCTGTGTTTAAAAACAAACAAACAAACAAAACTTGCCCCTCACATCTCCTTTAAAATTACCCTTCTCACGTTACATTCATGCCCTCTGATAAGAGACATTTCAACCCTTGGAAAAGATATTGTCTGTCTACTCTATCTATGCCTTCCATAATCTTATAAACCTCTATCAAATCTCTCCTCAGCATCCATTGCTCAGAGAAAGCAACCCAAGTTTGTGCATCCTTTAATTATAGCACATGCCCTTGAATCCTGGTAGCATCCTGATAAAAATCTTCAGCACCCTTTCCAAAACCTCAACATCCTTCCTACAATGGGGTGACCATAACTGTATGTAATACTCCAGATGTGGCCTAATTAGTTTTATAAAGCTGCAACATAACTTCCTGACTTCTAAACTCATGCCTTGACTAATAAATGCAAGCATGCCATATGCCGCTTTAATCACCCTGTCAACCTGTGTAACCACTTTCAGGGAGCAATGAAATTGAACCCCCAAGATCCCTTTGCTCATCAACATGACTGAAGATCTTGCCCTTAACAGTGTTTTGTCTCTTCACATTTGACCTGATTAAACTCCATCTGCCATTTCTCCATCCATATCTGTAATTTATTTATATCCAGTGTGGTTTTTTTGCCAGTCTTCTAATCTTTCTGCAATACTGCCAATCTTCGTTCCACCTGCAGACTTACTAACCCACACATCTCCCTTTTCTTCCAGGTCATTTATATACATCACAAACAGCAGAGCAGATGTTTCAGTTTGGTTTTTTTTTGCCACGGGAGATCCCTTTGGTGATGAGTGGTTTGTTGCATCTTTGTGAGGAAACTGTTTGATACAGAGCAGCCTGTTCCAACACTGTAGTTTCATTTTCTATTGAATTTACTAAATACTGTAAATTGGCATGTCTCAATTGAGTTTTGAATTTCAATATAATGATTCCCTTCCCTAAAATAGACACAAATATTGATGGTTTCTTTTATGGTCTTCCATCTCTTGTTTGACTTAAGACTGAAGATGGAAGATGTTACTGGTTAACAAACTGGTTTTTGTCCGAAATAGAGTGAATATCAAAAGAGCACTCAATGACACGTAGTAGAGAAGTAAATATTAATATTGCAGTTTTTTTTAAGCTGTGAGGACTGAAGCTGACAATAATAGGGATTTAGGGGAGGAATTGAGAAAGAGTGAATTAACAAATTTACATGGCACACAAGGAGATTAGCTATAATCCCTAACCATTTTTTGAAAAATCTATTCAATTTTTCTCTCCAGCCTTTTTTTATATATAGCTAATGCTACATTTCACTTTCAGGTAGAGTATATAATTTTAAAGCACTACATCTCCCAAGCTGATTCAATGATTGCCAGGCCTCTTTGTAAACAGTTTCTCTTCATCAAAACTACTTTCTTTTCAATCCTTGTTTCCAATTAACATTATTATGAGGATATATGGTAACCTCTATTCACTATTCTTTTATCTTGTCTTCAATTGATTAATTTTGAGAGGTTATGCAAACTGGTTTTGTAGTCTCTGGAATTCAGATGATTTAGGATAAATTGTTCAAAAATTTTAAGGTATTAAGTTGAGCATGGGGCAAATAGAGAGGATCTTGCTGTGAAGGATAATGACTTATTTGTGGAGCTGGGTCACAAACTGTGATCTCCATGAGCCTTGAGAGCAGATTATTCAATTTGGCCCATCGAGTCAGCTGTGCATCTTCATCATGAATGACAAATTCCTTCTCAGCCCTATTCTCCTGCCTCCTTCCTGTAACCTTTCACACCCTGACTAATCAAGAACCTATCAACTGCCACTTTAAATACACTCAATGACTTGGCCTCCACAGCTACCTGTGGCAACAAGTTCTGCAGATTCACTCTGGCTAAAGAAATTCCTCCTCATCTCCATTCTAAATGGATGTCTGTTCTGAGGTTGTTCCCTCTGGTACTAAACTCCCCCACCATCCTCTCCAGATCCACTCTGTCTAAGCCTTTCAACATTCAATACCTTTCAATGAGATTTACCCCCACCACCACATTCTTCTAAATTGCAGTGAGTAAAGATCCAGAGCCATCAATCGCTCCTCATACGATAAGCCTGTCATTCCCAGAATCATTCTTGTGTACTTCCTCTGAACACTCTCCAGTGTCAGCACAGCCTTTCTTAAATAAGAGGCCAAAAATTGCTTACAATACTCCAAGTGAGGCCTCACCTATGTCCTTGCTTTTAAATTCTAGTCCTCTCGAAATGAATGCCTTCCTCACTGGTGACTCATCCAGCAAATTAACCTTAAAGGAATTCTGTATGAGGATTCTCAAGTCCCTTTGCAACTCTGATTTTTTGAATTGTTTCCCTGTTTAGAAAAGTCTGTGCTTTTATTCCTTCTACCAAAGTGCATGACCGTACACTTCCTGACACCATATTCCATTTGCCATCTTTCTTCCCATTCTATCTGAGTACTTCTGCAGCCACCCTGCTACCTGCCCCTCCACCTACCTTCATATCACCCGCAAACTTGGCTCAAAGCCATCAATTCTGTCATCCAAATCATTGATATGTAGCATAAAAAGAAGCAGTACCAACACCGGCCCCTGCGGAGCACCACTAGTCACCGACAGCTAATCAGGAAAGGTTCCCTTTATTCCCACTCTTTGCCTCCTGCCAATCAGCCAATGCTTTACCCATACTCATATTTTTCCTGTAATACCATGGACCTCACTTGCAGCACCTTGTCAAAGGTCTAAAAATCCAAATGTACAAAATCCACCTATCCCTTTGTCTATCCTGCTCGATATTTCCTCAAAGAATTCTGATAGATTCATCAGTCAGTTTTTTCCTTAAGAAGACCATGCTGACTTTAACCTAATTTATCATATGCCTCCAAGTATCCTAAAACCACATCCTTAACAATCGACTCCAACATCTTCCCAACCATGATGGTCAGGCTAACTGGTGTATAATTTCCTTTCTCATAGAACATTCTCAAGGATCATTCTCAATGGTCTGCCTTTATTCCTGAATTTCTCAAGTTCTTCTCTCTTAATTTCTGATAGACACAATATATTTTGTCCAGAGGAGTTTTAAGATTATTTAAATTCAGAATTTTGTTGCTCCTGCCTTCCATCCAATACAATATATCTGCATCTTTAAAAAAAAAACTGACCTTCCTCGTTTCTAATAAAAGATAATTAACATAAAATGTTAAGACTGATTCTTTCTCTACAGATGCTGTAGGAACTCAGCAGGTCAGGCAGCATCTGTGGGAGTGAGTAAACAGTCGATGCTTCAGCGAGGACCACTCATCAGGACGGGAAAGGAAGGGGGAAGAAGGTGGGGGAGGAAGAGTAGTACTAGCTGGAAGGTGATAGTTGGAAAAGCCTGAGAGGAGGTAGGGGATGAAGTAATTAGCTGGGAGGTGACAGGTAGAAAAGATAAAGGATTGGAGAAGTTGTCTGATAGGAGAGGAGAGTGGACTATAGGAGAAAGGGAAAGGTGAGGGGCAAAGGGATGTGATGGACATGTGAGCAGAAAAGAGGTAAGAGGGTTGCCAGGATGGGGAAAGGTTACCAGAAACAGGAGATATTGACCTT
Organism: Mobula hypostoma; assembly: GCF_963921235.1. Taxonomy (NCBI): domain Eukaryota; kingdom Metazoa; phylum Chordata; class Chondrichthyes; order Myliobatiformes; family Myliobatidae; genus Mobula; species Mobula hypostoma. The sequence continues at coordinate 2,793,182 of NC_086120.1, forward strand.
CATGCCATCAGTTTGGAGGCTACCCAGAAGGTGTTTGACAAAATGGTCCCTCAGTCTACATCGGGTCTCATCAATGTAGAGGAAGCTGCATTGGGAGCACCAGACATGGCATACGACCCAACAGATTCACAGGTGAAGTGCTGCCTCATCTTGAAGGACTGTTCGGGGCCCAGAATGGAGATGAAGGACAAGGTAAATGGGCAGGTATAACACTTCTGCTTGTAGGGATATGGCCAGGGAGAAGGATGAATGAATAAGGAAATCATGGAGGGATTGATCCCTACGGAGAGGGTGGGGGGTGGTAAAGATACTTTAGGTGATAGGGTCCCGTTGGAGATGGCAGAAGTTCTGGAGATGTGCAGACTCATAAATGGTAAGTGAGGACAGGAGGAGCTCTATCCCTGTTAAGGTGGTGGAAAGATTGGGTAAAGGTGGAAAGTTCGGGAAATGGAGATGAGGGTGAATGCAACAATGGTGAGGAAGGGAGCCCTTGTTGTTTCAAGGAGGACAAAACCAACATCAATTCTGTGTGATGCTCTGGATTTCCAGCATTTGGAGTTTCTCTTGTTTATTATTTAAAACATCTATTTGTTTTTGTAAACAACAGGAATTCTGCAGATGCTGGAAATTCAAGCAACACACATCAAAGTTGCTGGTGAACGCAGCAGGCCAGGCAGCATCTCTAGGAAGAGGTGCAGTCGACGTTTCAGGCCGAGACCCTTCGTCAGGACTAACTGAAGGAAGAGTGAGTAAGGGATTTGGGAGGGGGAGTTCCAAAATGATAGGAGAAGACAGGAGGGGGAGGGATAGAGCCAAGAGCTGGACAGGTGATAGGCAAAAGGGATTACGAGAGGATCATGGGACAGGAGGTCCGGGAAGAAAGACGAGGGGCGGGGGGGGACCCAGAGGATGGGCAAGTACTCTCCTTTTTCTCCCTCTGTCCCTCTGAATATACCTCTTACCCATCCTCTGGGTCCCCCCCCCCTTGTCTTTCTCCCCGGACCTCCTGTCCCATGATCCTTTCATATCTCTTTTGCCAATCACCTGTCCAGCTCTTGGTTCCATCCCTCCCCCTCCTGTCTTCTCCCCTCCCCCTCCTGTCTTCTCCTATCATTTTGCATCTCCCCCTCCCCCTCCAACTTTCAAATCCCTTACTCACTCTTCCTTCAGTTAGTCCTGACGAAGGGTCTCGGCCTGAAACGTCGACTGTACCTCTTCCTAGAGATGCTGCCTGGCCTGCTGCGTTCACCAGCAATTTTTATGTGTGTTATTTGTTTTTGTTTCAGCATTTGCAGTAATATTTTTAAATGTAGGTATCAGCTACTTAAACAATATCAATGATACCACCCTGTATCTCACTGGCTTTTTTTAAAGCTGAGTAAATTTCTTTTTGCAGCCTTTTCAAATGTAAATTTTGGATAGGATCAAAATGTCACTTATTAAAGTTCTAGTTTTCAGTACTCACAGTAGGCTGAAACTTAACTGAAAATATAAAATAACGCTTTCCACAGTTGCCTGACCTACTCAGTGCTTCCAGCATTTTGTTTTTCTTTCAGATTTCCAGCTTTTGCATTTTATTTTATTCGGAACAGGGTACTCCGTCTTCCCATGCATTCTTTAGAGGCAGAGATAAGTATTTTTCTGTAAGAAAAGTTCTCCATTTAGTCATTTGTAAGTGTTCAACAGGACTTACACAGTTAAGATTAAGAAAGCTACCCGTCTTGATAGTCCTTGGCCAAGACAAAGTGAAGTTGGCTTTGAAAATTATTACAGGGAATTCATTAAGAATTGGAAGAAAAAATAAAGTTACTGGTTATTTAGCAATAAGTGTGCATTTTTAGATATCTTTTGTTGAGGTTACTCAAGCATTACTGCACTGTGTATCATCTTTCATAACTGTGTGATTAATTGTCAAGTTTCCTTGGTACCATGTTACAAAAGCAATTTAAATGCAGTTGACAAGATCTACCAGGATCCTTCTAAATTGGGTTGTAGCTACAGAGGAAAGAACAACAAAATTGTAGATGCAATCCCAATTGTTTTAGAAACTAAGGATAATGTCTTTATAAAAGTTTGATAAAGGTAAATCTAGAATATGTTCTAAAAAAGAGTTTAATTAAGGATCATATAGTCATAGTCATACTTTATTGATCCCGGGGGAAATTGGTTAATGCATAACGTGGTCACTAATAAGTCAACAAGGGGTACAGGAGATAATTCTTCCAGAAATATACTTAGAATGTGGAACCACATCGTGTAGATGAGGTGCTTCTACGTTTCAGCTGAAGGTAGGTAAGTACTTGATTAGAGAAGAAAACAGAAGGATGTGATGTTTTTTAATGAAGGAAAAAGATAACATTGTGTGGACCATAAATACACATGTTAGATGAAAGGACTGCCCTGTTTCTGTGTTGCAAATTATCTACAAGAACTCCAAAGATAGTTTCCAGTAGAAACTTGAAATTTGTTTGATATTCTTTGATTTCTACATAGTTATCTAATTTTTTTCACAGCGACAATATATTAAAATGCTATTCGATATGTCATAAAGATAGGAAAATAAAATAGGAAGACTGTTCTGGCCCCATTTTCATTTCAAGAAATCTCCATTTAGAGATCCTGAACACAAAAAGAAACACTTGGGTCCTTTGCTGCTCTGAGGTATGAGACCACCTGTAATAGAAGAGCCTTTGAAGGAACATCTAAATGGGCATATTTGTAAACAGTGAAATTGTTTTAGAAACTACAGCATTTGACTTGAGAGTTATTAAGTTGTTGGGTTGTCTCAGAAATGATCTTTTTGAGCAGAATTCCTGTTTTTTTTTGCTAGCCAAACTCCCTTCAGGATACTTGGAACAGGAGTGTCATCAGAGATGACAAAACATTCTCATTCTCCCTCTTGCCAGAAATACTGTGGCCAAACACAAACTGTAATCAGACCTGTGAGAATTTGGTCAAATGCATTTACATTAAGAGAGCTTTGATATTAGACAAAGTCAAATATTTCTCGTTGATGACGAGCTAAACTTAAGGGAAGAATCATTTGCATTTATATGGTTTCTTTCGTGATCTCAGGACATCCAAAAGCATTTTACAGCCTTAAAAATATTTGTAAATTTAGTTACTGCTGTGATACAATGAAGGCAATATGGCATAGATCTGAAATTTACTGTGTGAGAGATAGTCAACACACACGTTTACCTTTTGTATGTTTTACAGCATTTATTTAACCACATGTGAAAATAAAGATGAATTTTAGAAGAATTTACTGATTTCTTCACATGAAACTACCATTATGTTTATGAAGTGTTCACTTGTTATGTGGAAAGCTTTTCTGAATTTCTGTCTTTTGGTCTCTGTTGTCTGGGATATGCGATAGATGGTGGCTATAGGTGTGATCGAGGCAGCTGCTCAGATTGAATGTGCTACATACATCAACAGGGCTAACAAAGTATTAAACAAATGAATACCACCACTGGCCACTTGAGGCTGTAAGAGAAATTGTAGGTTAAAAATGTCAAATACGGGTATATATTGCGGAGAGTGAATTCAATACTGTAGGTAACACTTGCATATCAGCAAGACCAGTATGAGTTAGATATTTTATACCTGCAAAAAAAATGTCATGAATCCATTAAGTGAAATTGTTCTTTCAAACATGTAACTACTTAACAAAACTCTGGTTAGGCCACACTTGGAGTACTGTGTCCAGTTCTGGTCGTCTTACTACAGGAAGGATGTGGAAGCATTGGAAAGGGTACAGAGGAGGTTTACCAGGATGCTGCCTGTTTCAGAGAGTATGCATTATGATCAGAGATTAAGAGAGCTAGAGCTTTACTCTTTGGAGAGGAGGAGGATGAGAGGAGACATGATAGAGGTGTACAAGATATTAAGAGGACTAGATAGAGTGGATAGCCAGAGCCTCTTCCCCAGGGCACTACTGCTCAATACAAGAGGACATGGCTTTAGGGTAAGGGGTGGGAAGTTCAAGGGGGGTATTAGAGGAAGGTTTTTTACTCAGAGAGTGGTTGGCGTGTGGAATGCACTGCCTGAGTCAGTGGTGGAGGCAGATACACTCGTGAAGTTTAAGAGACTACTAGAGGAATATGGAGGAGTTTAAGGTGGGGGGTTATATGGGAAGCAGGGTTTGAGGGTCAGCACAACATTGTGGGCCAAAGGGCCTGTACTGTGCTGTACTATTCTATGTTCTTAAGACCATAAGATGTCGAAGCAGAATTGGTCCATTGAGTCTGTTCCGCCATTCCATTGTGGCTGATTTATTATCCCCCTCAATCCTATTCTCTTGCCTTCTCCCCATCACCTTTGACACCCTGTCTAATCAGGAACCTATTAAATTTACTCAATGACTTGGCCTCCATAGCTATCTGTGGCAATGAATTCCACAGATTCACTGCCCTTTGGCTAAAGAAATTCCTCCTTATGTTCTAATTTGGCATCCATTTATTCTGTGGCTGTACCTCTGGTCTTAGGCTCATCCACTAGGGAACAACCTCTTACACATCCACTATCTTGGCCTTCCAGTATTCGATAGGTTTCAATGAGATTGAATCAGAATCAGTTTTATTATCACCGGCATGAGTCATTGCCCCCTCATTCTTCAAAGATTGAGTGAATACAGGCCCAGAGCTATCAAATGTTCTTCGTATGTTAACTCTTTCATTCCTGGGAACCACTCCCATGCACAATGTTCCTTCAAATTTTTTTTTACAGCTGGTGGACCAATCATTACTCTGAGCAGGAAGTGTGTACGTGGCCTGAAAACTCCACAGCACGTTAAACTTTATTTTGTAGTGCGCACGTCAATCATACGCCACAACTCACAACACAAGTAAACAACGTCAGGTAGTCAAAACAGCTGACAGGCCCAATGGCAAAAGTATTATGTTTTGACTAGACATTTATTATTTAGAAAATTTATGGATTATAATTGTTAACATAATTATGGGGCATTTCTCAATTATATTAACAGATTTCAAAATTATACTAACATTATATAAAAGGGATCTCCAGTTGCATGGCAACAAAGGCTATATGTGCTGGAGCATTTCAGTTCACATCTTAGAGGGAACACTGCTCATGAGCCTCCTCTGGACTTTGATGCAAGCACAATTTTTTCTTAGATAAGGGGGTCAAAACTGCCCTCAATATTCCCTGTGGTCTGACAAATGCCCTATAAAGCCTCAGCATGATATCCATGCTCTAATATTCTAGTCCTCTCAAAATGAATGCTAACGTTGCATTTGCCTTCCTTACCACCAACCTAACTTGCAAGCTAACCTTTAGGAAATTCTGCACAAGGACTCCCAAGTTCCTTTGCACCTCTGGTTTTAAACTTTTCTCCCCCATTTAGAAAATATTCTACACTTTTATTCCTTTTACCGAAGTTCATTACCATACACTTCCTGACACTGTATTCCATCTGCCACTTCTTTGTCCATTCTCCCGATCTAAGTCCTTCTGCGGTCTCCCTGCTTCCTCAAACTACTTACCCCTCCACCTATCATCATATTGTCCACAATCTTGTCCACATGGCCATCAAATCCATCATCCAAATCATTGACATATAACATGAAAAGCTCAGTTCAAGTAGGACATTGATGAGTAAATCAATAGTTGATAAGAAAGGTATACATTTGGTAGGTAGTCTCCCCCTCCCCCAACCACAGAGTGGAAATATCAAACACCAGAGGGCATAGTTTTCAAGATGAGAGGGGGAAAGTTTATAGTTGGTTTGTGAGGCAAGTGTTTTTTTTATATGGAGTTGTGTCTTCAATGGGATCCTACCACCAAGCACATCTTTACCTCCCCTCCCTCACTCCCTGCTTTCCGCAGGTATCATGCCTTCTATGATTCCCTTGTCCATTCAACCCTCCCCACAAATCTCCATCCGGGAACATACCCCTGCAAGTGACAGAAATGCTACACCTGCCATTTACTTCCATTCAGGGCCCCAAACATCCTTCTAAGTGAGACAACACTTCATGTGCTAATCTGTTGGGGTTGTCTACTGAATTTGATGCCCCGGATGCGGCCTCCTCTGCATTGGCAAAACACACCATAAGTTGAGGGACTGCTTTATCAAGGACCTCTGCTCCATCCTCCAAGACCAGAATTTCCCGGTAGGCAACCGTTTTAGTTCCTATCCCAATTCCCATTCTGAATGCCGCCTCTTCTGCCACAAGGAGGCTAGTCTCAGGGTGGAGTAGCAACAGATCATCTGGCTAGCCTCCAACCTGATAGCATGAACATCAATTTCTCCTCTCCATCCTTCCCCTTCCCTCCAATTCTATTCCCCACTTTGGCCTCTTACCTCTTCTCCTCACCCGCCTATTCCCTCCTCGCCGATGCTCCTCCTTCCCTTTCTTCCATGATCCACGCTCCTCCCCTATCAGATTCCTCCTTCTCCAGCCCCTTTCCCACTTACCTGCCTTCATCATCTTCTGGCTAGTCCTCCTTAGCACAATAAAGGGGTATCTTACCCCTGCCTTTCCAGTCCTGTAGAGGGTCTTGGCCTGAAATATTAACTGTTTAATCATTTCTATAGATGGTGCCAGATCTGCTGGTTTCCTCCAGAATTTTGTGTGCATATTGCATAGAATTCATCCTGCAGTTTGAGAGAGAGAAGCTTAAAGTCAGATGTATCAGTATTAAAGTGGAGTAAAGGGAATTACAGAGACATGAGCGAGAAGGAGCAACATCTCATATACCATCTAGGTAGTCTCCAGCCCCTTGGTATGAACATAGAACTCTCCAACTTCCGGTAATTCCCTCCCCCTCCCTCCCTGTATCCCTATGTCACTCTGCCCCTCCCCCAGCTGCCTACCACCTCCCTCATGGTTCCGCCTCCTCCTACTACCCTTTGTGTTTTCCCCTATTCCTTCTTCACCTTTCCTGCCTATCCCCTCCCCCACCCCTTTATCTTTCCCCTTACTGGTTTTTCACCTGGAACCTACCAGCCTTCTCCTTCCCACCCTCCCCCCACCTTCTTTATAGGGCCTCTGCCCCTTCCCTCTACAGTCCTGAGGAAGGGTTCCGGCCCGAAACATCGACCGATCGTTTCCACAGATGCTGCCCGACCTGCTGAGTTCCTGCAGCGTGTTGTGAGTGTTGACGTGAGAAAGAAGCTGGCCAAAGCTGGTTGAAAGGGGATCCCTACAGCAATGGTGGCAGAAGAGCAATTGCAGGAGTTTCTAGCAGTTGCAGAAGGTGCAGGAGAAATACATTCCAACGATAAACAACTATTCTAAAGGGAGGGTGATGCAACTGTGGCTGAAAGGGGAAATCACTATAAAAACAAAAGTGAAGACATAATATACCAAAAATGAGTATAAAGTTACAGGCAACACACATCAAAGTTGCTGGTGAACGCAGCAGGCCAGGCAGCATCTCTAGGAAGAGGTACAGTCAACATTTCAGGCCGAGACCCTTCGTCAGGACTAACTGAAGGAAGAGTTAGTAAGAGATTTGAAAGTGAGGGGGAGGGGGAGATGCAAAATGACAGGAGAAGACAGGAGGGGGAGGGATGGAGCCAAGAGCTGGACAGGTGATTGGCAAAGGGGATACGAGAGGATCATGGGACAGGAGGCCTGGGGAGAAGGAAAAGGGGGAGGGGGGAAAACCCAGAGGATGGGCAAGGGGTATAGTCAGAGGGACAGAGGGAGAAAAAGGAGAGAGAGAGAAAGAATACGTGTATATAAATAAATAGCGGATGGGGTACGAGGGGAAGGTGAGGCATTAGCGGAAGTTAGAAAAGTCAATGTTCATCGTGATAAAGTTACAGATTGGGAAGCTCCATCAAGTCAAGTTGAGGAGACTTGATATGTCACCAAAGGCACTTACAAGTTTCTATAGGTGTACCACGGAGAGCATTCTAATTGGTTGCTTCACCGCGTGCTATGGAGGGGCCACTGCCAGGGTTGGAAAAAAAAGCTGCAGAAAGTAGTAAACTCAGCCAGCTCCATCATGGGCAATAGCCTCCCCAGCATCAAGGACATCTTCAAAAGGTGGGACCTCAAGAAGGAACCCCATCACCCAGTCTCCTCATTGCTACCATCAAGGAAGGGAATTAGGTTTAATATCACTGGCCGATGCTATGATATTTGAGATTTGTTGTTATATGGCAGCAGTACATCACAACACATAATAAAAATACTAAAATACTGTAAAATTTATTAAAGTGCAAAAAGAGAAAAAAAAGTAATGAGATAGTGTTCGTGGGTTCAACATCAATTCAGAAATCTGATGGCAGAGGAGAAGAAGCTATTCCTGAATCATTGTGTGTACCTTCAGACTCGTGTACCTCCTCCCTGATGTTAGCAATGAGAAGAGGGCATATTCCGGGTGCAGGGGTTCTTAATGATCGATGCTGCCCTTTTGAGACGTCGCTCTCTGAAGATGGTCTGGTGGTAAGGTTAGTGCCCATAATGGAGCTGACTGAATTCTCAATTCGTTGCAACTTATTTCGATCCTGTACAGTGCCCATCCTTGTACTAGACAGTGATGTAGTCAGTTAGAATGCTCTTCACAGTACAACTGTAGACATTTGTGAGTGTGTTTGCTGACGTACAAAATCATCTCAAACTCCTAATCAAATATAGCCATTGTCATGCTTTTTTGTAACTGCATCGATATACTGAGCCCAGGATAGAACCTCAGAGATGTTGACACCCAGGAACTTGAAATTGCTCATCTTTCCATTGCTGATCCCTCTGTGGTCTGGTGTGTGTTCCCACCAGACCTTTCTGAAGACCACAATCGATTCTTTGGTCTTACTGACACTGAGAGCAAGGTAGTTAAAATGAAAGTATAGGCTCGAAGCTTTGACTGGTAGCCTGGAATAGAGATCAGCAAATTGAGCAGCTTGCCATGCACTGTGTGGGATACCAACATGGCTGGAAGATGTCAAGGGCTGCGCTTTTCTGCCCATGGGAATGGCTGGCACCCTGGCAGAAGATGCATGTGGATTTCACCGGACCATTCATGGGCTCAAATTTCTTGGTATGAGTGGATGTGGCTACAAAGTGGCAAGAAGTGTTCCCAATGGTCTCCATTACAGCCTTGCACACTTGTGTTGAAGAGCCTCTTCTCAAAGAGTGGTGTTCCAGAACACTTAGTAAATGACAATGGACTAGAGTTTGTGGGGGAACAGTTTCAATCATTCCTGAAAATGAATGAAATATGACATATTTCATCTACACTGTAGCACCCAGCTACAAATGGCTTCACTGAAAGGTTCATCCAGAGTCTAAAGAATGCACAACGAGCAATGTCAGCAGAACACACAATGCTAACAATGAACCAAAAGCTCATCAAATTCCTTCTCGCGGATTGTAATGCAGCACATCCCACAACCAACAACTCACCAGCTATGCTATTCCTGGGTCGTTCCTCGCATTCATGCTTGCATCTCCTCAAACCCAATCTCAGAAGCAGTATGCAGGACAAACAGCTGAGACATATTGGGAGCTCCTCAAACAAGGTGATTTGATGTTTTACTCCTGGACAAGCAGTCCTGGCAAGGGACTACAGAGGTGATCAGAAGTGGGTACTCGGAAAGAGACAGAACTGGACCACTCCCCAATCGAGTGGAGATTACATCTGCTATCATCTGGAGTTAACACATGATCAGCTGAAGAGAGTGGAGTCAATTGTTCGAGAAGAAAGGTGGCCAGAGATGTCAGAACTACCTCAAAGATTCAAATGTTCATTCTTATTGTTAAAGTATACCTGTACAATACAACTCTGATATTTGTCTTTTCCAGATAGCAATGAAATACAGAAAGACCATGGAGATTATGAAAGAAAAGACATCAACTCTTCCCCCCACCCCAGCACAAAAAAAAGAAACAAAACTTTCAGACCCCAAAATCACACACCCCTCTCCCCACAGAAAAAAACAGCGACAATAGCATCAAGTTCCCCCTCCCCACAGAAAAAAATGACAATAACCATCCTAGACCCCCTCACGTGCCAAAAAACAGCAACAATAACAATCCCTAAACCAGTGACCCGCAGGAAGAAAACAGCAACAATAACAATCTCCAACTCCCTCACTCAAAAAGTACAGCGACAGTAGCATCAAGACCCCTCAACACCCACCACACACACACACACACACACACACACACACACAAATAAACTCTTCACCCACCTGACAATTGGCTATAAGAAAGAAAACACTTAAAAGCTGAAGGAAACCAACATAAAGAAGTGTAATAATCACATAAATCTCAGCTTATCAGAAACGTCTTTTCAACTGCGTACACACAAACTCAGTCCTTCTGTAAAAAGAACACACCGATTTGGCTGCTGATTGTTGTTTCCCTAGTGGCCCCCATCAGGAGCGATCGCTGACCCCCTCTACATTCACCTCAATGCTTCGATCTTCCTCATTCTGTCAGGAAGACAACTCTATATAAAACAAAACTTGCCTGACAAACCTCCTATAAGTGGCCTTGTCTCTGGTCTTTTTCACAAGTCAGTTTGTGTTCCCTGTACTTCTCAGCCCCACATCTAATCTCCACAAGGCAGCTCTCCAGACACAGCATAGCATTAGATCCTTCGGTCAAGTTCCAGACTGTACATCACAGGCTCAAACAGTTTCCATAACACAAACAAGACAAAAAAAAACAAATAAAAGATGTTGGAAAAGTGAAATAATTGAAGAGATTTGTTATCTGGGAGATATCGCCCAAGGAATAGTTATTCGCTGGTGCCATCTTGCCTGCACTTCCTACAGTCCCAGGGTCAACTCCTACAACCACTATGGTGGAAGCCCTGGAACCTGAGATTGTTTTCATAGCCACTAGTCTTACCTACCAGAGTGATCCCTCTTGCCATGAAAGACATTATTCCACAAGAGTAAGAAATGCTTCACAGAGGTTAAATTTTTAGGCCTGAATAGGTCAATTTAAAATTTACTGTGCTGTGTGGTAGTTGTATATTGTGTAGATAGTTGAGAAGTATTCTATTTCAAGTTGGGTTCTATGTTAAACAGGGAGGAGTGTTATTCATCTTCTTTTGAAGGAAAGGGGGAAAAAGAGAGAATGGCCAGGTGGGAGGGATCTTTGATTATGTTAGATCCTTAGCAGTAGGAAGTGTGGACTGAGTCAAGGGCTAGGTTTTTGTGATGGACTGAGTTGTGTCCACAGCTTTGTAATTTCTTGTGTCTTGGGCAGTGCAGTTACCATACCAAGCTGTGATGCATCTCAATTGTATGCTTCCTATGCTACATCTATTTAAAAAATGGAAAGGATCAACATGTTGAATTTGGCACGTACTTCATGACGGGTTAAAGAACCAGCAGAAATGGAAAACACTTTGGAGTCCAGTATTGCTATTAGTAACTGCGCAATACAGTAAAATAAATGCGGAAAAATCAAACAGATTAGCAATGATTACATCTAAGTAAGTATATCAGTAAGTGTGGAAATATATGAAAATCAAGCTTTTTCAAGTCTAGGGGTAAATAAATAGTCTTACGATGATGAGGAACGTTCCGTTCAGATCGATGTATTTAGTTGAGTAGTGATGGAGAGAGAGAGAGGGAGATATTTGAGTCTTCAGGTGAGCTGACGCCATCGATCTTCCCGTTGCCCTCCGAAATCCTTTAATAGTCACTGACTGTGACCACAACTAAGGGGACCGTTCTTCTGTGGTGGAGCCATCAACCCAGGCAAGGGTTAGACACACAAATAACTCCCCACTGGTCACGCCCTGTTCACACTGTGAGAGCCACTGATCGATCCGCCTGATCAATCCTCCAAAACCCTCTTTTTCTGTGGGCACAACAAAGCTTATTCGGTGTCCAAAACCATGTGTCTGTAGGTCTATCATCTAACCTTCTATTTATCTCCCCGTGCTGAATACCACCTGCCACTCAAACAGCTCCTCCCTTCTCTGTAAGAATTTCCAAGCAGGCAATGTCCTTGGGAAAGTTATAAACAAACTGTGAGCAGTCTTCCCTCCTCCCTCCCTCCCTGCCCTCTCTCTCTCTCTCTTTTAAAGAGAAGATGTCGGTGTTAAATAACTCTCTTTATTTTCAAAAGCACAGTTCATAGGGTAATTCAGGACCCCTTCACACCCCCTTCCTTCAGAGAAAAAATTTTGACGAAGGCAAAATTTTTGTTTAACTGGAAATTTCAGAATTTGAAACAATACATATATAATCATCAAACAACAGGAATTCTGCAGATGCTGGAAATTCAAGCAACACACATAAAAGTTGCTGGTGAACACAGCAGGCCAGGCAGCATCTCTAGGAAGAGGTGCAGTCGACGTTTCAGGCCGAGACCCTTCGTCAGGACTTCGTTAGTCCTGAAACGTCGACTGTACCTCTTCCTAGAGATGCTGCCTGGCCTGCTGCGTTCACCAGCAACTTTTATGTGTGTTACATATATAATCATCAGAAGACAGAGCAAAACGTGTACGATTTCCAACTTAACATCTGGATAAACAATCAGCTATAATGTTGTCAGTACCTTTCACATGTTTGATTGTCAGGTCAGATTCTTGCAATATCAGACTCCAATTTAATAACCTTCTATTCTTATCTTTCATCTTAGTTAGAAACACCAACAAATTGTGATCTGTGTAAACCACAAGTGGTCTCTGGGCAAGACAAATACAGTACAGACTTCAAAATGTTGTAAAGCCAGAATAAGTGCCAGCAATTCCTTTTCAGTAGTTGAGTAATTTTTCTGGTGTCCATTAAATTTCTTTAAGCAATAGGCTACTGGGTGTTCAATGTCATCCACTCCCTTCTGTAACAGTACTGCCCCAGCAGCTTCGTCAATAGCGTCTGTTGCTATAGAAAATGGCTTGGGAAAAATCAGGTGCCTTGAGCACAGGATGATAACACAGGATGGTTTTCAGACATTCAAATGCCTCCTGGCAAAAATCACTCCATACAAATCTTTCACTCTTCCCTAGGAGTTTTGTTAGGGGGACAGCGATGTCAGCAAAGTTCTTACAAAACTTACAATAATACCCAACCATTCCCAAAAATCTTCTTAAAGCTTTCTCGCCCATTAGAATGGGAACCTCAGCAATAGCTTGAACATTGGCCTGTACAGGAGCCAGTTGGCCCTGGCCTACTACATAGCCCAGATATGTAACTGTGGCATGGCCAGACTCATTCTTATCGAGGTTCACAGTAAGATTAGCCTTGGACAGCCATTCAAACAGTTTTTCTACCACTGCAATATGCTCTTCCCACATGTCATTCCAGACCACTAAATCATCAACATAAGTCCCTGTGTTTTTTAAACCTCTAATCACAGAATTGATCATTCTTTGAAAAAAGGTTCAGCAAAAGCAGGTATTGGTTTAAGTGGTGTTACTTGAAAAATTCACAACATCCTCCCTTAAATTAGGCCAGTAGCATTCCTTCATAATCCCGTACACTGCCTTTCTCACTCCAAAATGTCCACCTAAAGGCATACTGTAAGCCATGTTTAAAATTTCAACCCTGTAAACTTTCGGACTCACTACCTGATGCACAGTAGCCCAAACCTCACTTGCAGGCACAATGGCTGGTCTCCACTTCCTCATTAACACCCCGTCTTTAAGATAATATCCCACTGACTCTCTCTGAACCTCCTCTTCTGTGAGAGCTGTCTCCTTTAAAGCCACAATTTCAGGATCTTTATTCTGCTCCTCTATAAATTCCTTCCTCCATAAGGACAACCTTCCTCATCCTCCTTATTCTCATCAGCTTTACTACCCTCTAAGTCCTGCTGGAATCTGGAAGGTAGAAAAGTCTGTGACACATCATCATAATTTAAACCTCTGGTTTTGCTATCATGGGCCTCAGCAGACTTCCTAAACATGCTTCGAGTAATTGCGCATGTGGGATAAACATCAGCCTTTCTGTGTGGCTCATTAGCAACAGCTTTCCTCATTAGTCGAATTGTTAAATCACCCTTTCCTTGGAGAGGGGTCAACCTCCCCACATTGTTCACTAAACTTAGGACCATCACCAGACTTATAACTATCATGTGTACATTGTGGAAGAGGCCAAATAATCCATTTATCCTATTTCTACGACCTTCATTCTAACTTGTTTCCATAACATCAACTACCAGTGATCCCTCCTGGTCACAACAACACTTCAAGTTTTGTCTCTCCACACCCCAAACTTAAACAAAATCATCATGAATAACATCATAACCTTGCAGGTGTTTACCTCCAAATGTCCAAACAAAATTCAACAGAGGGGGACATGCGTCCTCAGCAGGCCTTTGTCCTGCAAGCAGGGTCAAAGGTCATGCAACCAATCCAACCTTTCACAGTACGTTATTCAAAAGTCCAGGAACAATACTTATCCCATTATTTCCAGTAACACTTACCTTGTTAGTTTTTATCTCATCACTAACTTTTAGATCACTGTCTAATACAAGTGACTGAGAATCCTCAATTTCCACTGGTACCAAGGTTAACCCCTTATACACTGGACCAAAACCATCTGACACAAAAGAACTGCATTCCTTTCCAACCAAGTCAGACACCTCAGACCTTAACTGAGTTTCAACACAAGGTTCAGTACCCTGTGAACTCACAGGTACTTCAACAACCTGAACACATGCAATCGAGACAGCTGCCTCTTCTGGGCTTTCATCACTTGTCCCAGTTTCAAATTCAAAGTCACCCCGAACCTCCCAGCTACTCTCTGGGTAACTCTCATCTGGAGTAAACTCAACCTCGTGGGTTAAAACAACTTTACTTTCTTAGCAGACTCCCGCAGGGTGGCGGCATCCTCTTCATCTAGGTATGCCCTTACATCATAGGGGACACAACTTTTAAATTCATCAAACAAATCAAGCCCTTCCGAGCTGTGAAAATCATCAGGGTCTGACACTAAACTTCTCAGCTGCCACATCTCCCTCTCGAACTGCCTCTGTCTTTCTGCCTCTCTGGCCTCATGGATCCTCTGCCTTTCTGTTTCATCAGCCTTGAGCTGTTTTAATTTCAATTTCAATTGCAACTGAAGCTCAGCCTCAGTAAGTACCTTACCTTCAGCAGATAACTCTAACGCCTCCTCATCAAGCGTTCCCTGAGCTCTATAATGCTGGGCTGTGACCGTCTGCTTCTCAGCTTTCCTCATGTTACTGCTCACCTTTGGTCCTAACTTCTGAGCGATTCCCAACAGCACATCCCTCTTAGCATCATCCAATGCTTCAAGGGTTGGTTCCAATAGAAACTTCTCAAAACTAATGTCCATTTCTGCTGTTTTTCCACACAAGCAAATCAAAAGGGATTTTCCCCAATCAATTCAAACAAGACCCCCACACAATTTATTCATATCACAGACGCAGGCCCCAATTTTGATCGGGACCCGTGACGGGTTAAAGAAGCAGCCAGAAACGGAAAACACCTTGGAGTCTGGTACTGCTGTTAAATACAGTCTTGCGATGACGAGTTAGGTTCATAAAAGTCCTGACGAAGGGTCTCGGCCTGAAACGTCGACTGCACCTCTTCCTAGAGATGCTGCCTGGCCTGCTGCGTTCACCAGCAACTTTGATGTGTGTTGCTTGAATTTCCAGCATCTGCAGAATTCCTGTTGTTTATGAGTTAGGTTCAGTTCAGTTCGTGGTATTGAGTTGAGTAGTGATGGAGAGAGAGAGAGATAGAGATAGAGAGAGAGAGAGAGAGATTTGAGTCTTCAGGTGAGCTGACGCTGTCGATCTTCCCGTTGTCCTCTGAAATCCTTTAAAAGTCACCGACTGTGACCACAACAAAGGAGACCGTTCTTCTGTGGTGGAGCTATCAACCCAGGCGAGGGTTGGACACACAAATAACTCCCCACCGGTCACGCCCTGTTCACACTGTGAGAGCCACTGATCGATCCGCCTGATTGATCCCCACTTTTACTGTGGGCACGACAAAGCTGATTCAGTGTCCAAAACCATGTGTCTGAGGTCTATCATCTGACCCTCTATTTATCTCCCTGTGCTGAATACCACCTGCCACTCAAACAGGTCTCCCCTTCTCTGTCTGTAAGAATTTCCAAGCGGGTAATGTCCTTGGGAAAGTATAAACAAACTGTGAGCAGTCTTTGTCTCTCTCTCTCTCTCTTAAAAACAAGATGTCGGTGTTCAGTAACTCTCTCTCTCTTTTCAAAAGCACAGTTCATCGGGGTAATTGAGGACCCCGTCACAAATTACCTTAGCTTTATGAGGAAGTAGAGGTGCTGATGTGTTTTATTAGCCTTAGCGTCTGTATGGCTGGGCCAGGACAAGCTATTGGTGATATTTATACCTTGGACTTGATGCTTTCAACCATCTCCACCTCAGCAGCATTGGTATGTGCTACACACCATTTCCTGAAGTCAATAATAAATACTTTTGTTTTGATGCCACTGAAGGAGCGATGTTTTCTTGACACTCTGTCACTGATCTCGCTATCTCCATCCAGTGCTCCATTTCAGCATTATTTAAGATCCCACTTACTAAGTGATGTCAACTAAAAGAAGGGTAGCTTTGAAGGTATGAGATGTGAATTAGCTAAGATAGACTGGCAAATGATACCCAAAGGGTTGACGGTGGATATGCAATGGCAAGCATTTAAAGATCGCATGGATGAACTACATTAATTGTTCATCCCAGTTTGGCAAAAGAATAAACCAGGGAAGGTAGTTCACCTGTGGGAAATTAGGGATAGTATCAATTCCAAAGAAGAAACATACAAATTAGCCAGAAAAAGCAGCACACCTGAGGACTGGGAGAAATTCAGAGTCCAGCAGAGGAGGACAAAGGGCTTAATTAGGAAAGGGAAAAAAGATTATGACAGAAAGCTGGCAGGGAACATAAAAACTGACTGTAAAAGCTTTTATAGATATGTGAAAAGAAAAAGATTGGATAAGACAAATGTAGGTCCCTTACAGACAGAAACAGGTGAATTGATTATGGGGAACAAGGATATGGCAGACCAATTGAATAACTACTTTGGTTCTGTCTTCACTAAGGAGGACATAAATAATCTTCCGGAAATTGTAGGGTCCAGTGAGATGGAGGAACTGAGGGAAATACATGTTAGTAGGGAAGTAGAGTTAGGTAAATTGAAGGGATTAAAGGCAGATAAATCCCCAGGGCCAGATAGTCAGCATCCCAGAGTGCTTAAGGAAGTAGCCCAAGAAATAGTGGATGCATTAGTGATAATTTTTCAAAACTCTTTAGATTCTGGACTAGTTCCTGAGGATTGGAGGTGGCTAATGTAACCGGTCTTTTTAAAAAAGGAGGGAGAGAGAAACCGGGGAATTATAATTAGGCTAATACCTAACATCTGTGGTGGGGAAAATGTTAGAGTCAGTTATCAAAGATGTGATAACAGCACATTTGGAAAGCGGTGAAATCATCGGACAAAGTCAGCATGGATTTGTGAAAGGAAAATCATGTCTGACGAATCTCATAGAATTTCTTGAGGATGTAACTAGTAGAGTGGATAGGGGAGAACCAGTGGATGTGGTATATTTGGATTTTCAAAAGGCTTTTGACAAGGTCCCACACAGGAGATTAGAGTGCAAACTTAAAGCACACGGTATTGGGGGTATGGTATTGATGTGGATACAGAATTGGTTGGCAGACAGGAAGCAAAGAGTGGGAATAAACGGGACCTTTTCAGAGTGGCAGGCAGTGACTAGTGGGGTACCGCAAGGCTCAGTGCTGGGACCCCAGTTGTTTACAATATATATTAATGACTTAGACGAGGGAATTAAATTCAGCATCTCCAAGTTTGTGGATGACACGAAGCTGGGCGGCAGTGTTAGCTGTGAGGAGGATGCTAAGAGGATGCAGGGTGACTTTGGATAGGTTAGATGAGTGGGCAAATTCATGGCAGATGCAATTTAATGTGGATAAATGTGAGGTTATCCACTTTGGTGGCAAGAACAGGAAAACAGATTATTATCTGAATGGTGACTGATTAGGAAAAGGGGAGGTGCAACGAGACCTGGGTGTCATTGTACACCAGTCATTGAAAGTAGGCATGCAGGTACAGCAGGTGGTGAAAAAGGCGAACGGTATGCTGGCATTCATAGCAAGAGGATTTGTGTACAGGAGTAGAGAGGTACTACTGCAGTTGTACTAGGCCTTGGTGAGACCACACCTGGAGTATTGTGTGCAGTTTTGGTCCCCTAATCTGACGAAAGACATTCTTGCCATAGAGGGAGTACAAAGAAGGTTCACCAGATTGATTCCTGGGATGGCAGGACTTTCATATGATGAAAGACTGGATCGACTAGGCTTATACTCTTTGGAATTTAGTAGATTGAGGGGGGATCTTATTGAAACATATAAAATTCTAAAGGGATTGGACAGGCTAGATGCAGGAAGATTGTTCCCGATGTTGGGGAGGTCCAGAATGACGGGTCACAGTTTGAGGATAAAGGGGAAGCCTTTTAGGACCGAAATGAGGGAAAAACTTCTTCACACAGAGAGTGGTGAATCTGCGGAATTCTCTGCCACAGGAAACAGTTGAAGCCAGTTCATTGGCTTTAAGAGGGAGTTAGATATGGCCCTTGTGGCTAAAGGGATCGGGGGTATGGAGGGAAGGCTGGTACAGGGTTCTGAGTTGGATGATCAGCCATGATCATACTGAATGGCGGTGCAGGCTCGAAGGGCCAAATAGCCTACTCCTGCACCTATTTTCTATGTTTCTATAACTATGAACTTGCAGATGGAGTTAGAGCAGAATCTATTCACATAGTTGCAAGTTTTTAGGGAGTAAAGTCTGGCTACACAATTGTGAATTTAATGGGAGTAAAGAAAAGGTCTAAGGACATAATCTGTGAGACACCAGTGTGATGATAATTGTGGTGGACTGTTGCAGCCTATGTTCACTGATTGCAGACTATTAGTCCAGTTATGGAGGGAGATGCTGAGTATCTCAGTTATGGAGGGAGATGCTGAGTATGGTCAAGTAGTTTGAAGATGAACTTGTTTGGAATTATGGAACAGAAGGTGGAGCAGTAGTCAATCAGAGTTTGATGAATGAAGAAGCTTGTAATGGAACGGTTGGTCATGAAAGGTAATAGTTTTCCCCTCCTGATTCTGAACCATAGACAGTTTTGATTAGTAGTGAACAATGTAATGTAATATACATTTATATGTTACTAAATGGTCTTTTGGCTTGAGGAATTGAGGATGGGGACTTTATCAGAAGGAATAAAGGGAATTGGATTGATTTCCTAAGAATAAAGATTTTTAAGGGAGTGAAAGCTGCATTTTTCTTGTACCTCTAATTAAGTGGGTAACAAGCAAGATAGTAGTGCTGAAATGGCTACGATAGTTATGGACCAAAGTTAAAGAAGTTGGAAATTTGAATGAGCTGAGAATGCTCACCCCCCCAAAAAAAATCTATGACAATGATAAAAATGGATTGATGGAAGGAGGCGAATATAGTATGTTGAATGAAACAAGGTTATCAGATATTGCATTGTCAGTGCAGAACTTGAGTACATCCCAGACTACTTTTCGAATCGCCGACAGGTGGTAAGGATGGGCTCCCTCACCTCTGCCCCTCTCACCCTGAACACAGGAGCCGCCCAGGGTCCCCTCCTCTGCTCCCTAGTTTACACCCATCACAGTGCTGCCCCACACAGTCCAGTCTGCTGATCACATTTGCAGAAGCCACGACATTGATTAGCCTTACTTCTGGCGGTGACGAGATCACCTACAGAGGAGAGGTTGACACCCTGACACAGTGGGACCAAGATAACAACCTCTCCCTCAGTGTCCAAAACACAAAAGAGCTGATCGTGGAATACAGGAGGAACGGAGACAAGCTCACCCCGATCAACATCAAACTTATTCTTTAGCCAGTAGTGAATCTGTGCCACAGACTGCGGTGGAGCCAGGTCCGCGCGTATATTTAAAGCGGAAGTTGGTCGTTTCCTGATCGGTCTGATACGGCGAGAAGGCAGGTGGAGGTGTAGGGGGTTGCGAGAGATCCGGGATCAGTCATGATGGAACCTGATGGGCTGAATGGCCTAATTCTGCTCCTATGAATTACGGTCTTCACTCGTGCAGTTATTATTTCCACATTGCTGGATATAAATTACCCAGCGGATATGGATTGCCAGCCGCTGATTGCTGATCTGCGATTACGCTGCTGGCCGTTCAAACTTCACTCTCGGCAGACAGCAGCTGACCGGCCGGTCCGGCTCCGCCCCCGCCGCGCGCGGACGTGGTGACGCGACAGCTCGGCTCCGCCCCCTCCGCGCGAGGACGTGGTAACCGGCGGTTCGGCTCCGCCCTCTCCGCGCGAGGACGTGGTGATGCGGCGGTTCGGCTCCGCCCCTCCGCGCGCGGACGTGGTAACCGGCGGTTCGGCTCCGCCCCTCCGCGCGCGGACGTGGTGACGCGGCGCCAGCGTCGCGGAGCAACATGGCGGAGCGGCGGAGGTCGGTGTTGCGGGAAGGGGTGCGGATCTTTACCCTCTGCCTGTGCTGGTACACGGTCAGCTCCGGCGGCAACGTCATCAACAAGATGATTCTGAACAAGTTCCCATACCCGGTCACCGTGTCGCTGTTCCATATCCTCGCCATCTGCGTCTTCATGCCACCGCTGATTCGTGCCTGGAACATCCCGCCGGCCGCCGAGCTGCCGCCTCGCTACTTCGTGCGCCTTGTGCTGCCGCTTGCCTTTGGCAAGTACTTCGCTTCGGTGTCGGCCCACATCAGCATTTGGAAGGTACCCGTGTCGTACGCGCATACAGGTAGGGAGCGGGGTGCCTGCGTGTCGATGTCAATGGGTGTGTGTGTCTTGAGTTTACCTGTGTTTGTTCAGTGTGTGCCTACACATGAGCCGGTGTGTTCGGCATCTCTGTTCACTGTGTGTCTGTCTGTTCTGCCTGTATGCTTTCAGTCAGTCTGTCTGTGTTCGCCTGCCTGTGAGCAGGTATGTTCAGTCTGTCTGTTCTGCCTGTGAGTATGTGTTTTCAGTCAGTCTGTCTGTGTTCGCCTGCCTGTGAGCAGGTATGTTCAGTCTGTCTCCGTTCACTGTGTGTCTGTAAGTGTAAGCAGGTTTTGTTCTGTCAGTTGTGTTTGCTGTGTGCCTGCCAGTGTGTACAATCAATCTTACTGTGTTCACTGTGTCCCTGTCTGTGTTCTGTTTGTGTTCAGTCTGTCTGTGCTCTGCTTATGAGCAGGTGTGTTCAGCCAATCTTTGTTTTCACCATGAACTTGTCTGTGATTTTAAACTAATATGGCAGGGGGGTGGGAACCAGTATGATGGAGCTGAGGATGAGTCACCAAGTTTACAAGTAGATGATGGGTGTAATATGGATGTAAGGAAGGACAAGCTGATGATTAGGTACAAATGCAGACACAGCAAACAGTTATATTGTACCTCAGGCAAAATTCCAAAGGGCGAAGAATGCACCACTGAAGGTGCTGTGTGTAACATTCGGATGTAAGGTAGGTGAACTCATGGTGCAATTAGAGATTGGTTGGTGTGACGTTAACCGGTGACATTGAGTTAGAGAACGTTGGATCTTTGTGGATGGAGTTAAGAAACTGCAAAGGTGAAAAAAACATCATGGAAATCATATATAGGCCTCCAAATAGTAGCCAAGATGTGGGGTTGAGATTGTAAAGGGAGCTGGAAAAGGCATGTAGTAAGGGTAATGACACAATTGTAATGGGGATTTCAATATGCAAAGAGATTGGAGTAATCAGGTTGGTGTTGGATTGCAAGAGAGGGAATTTGTTGAATGCCTATGAGATGGCTTTTCAGAGCAGCTTGTGCTTGAGCCTACTCAGGGAAAGGCTATCATTGATTGCGCGTTGTGTAATAACCTAGATCTTATGAGGGAGCTCATCATTAAGGAGCCCTTAGGAGGCAGTGATCATAATATGATTGAATTCATACTGCAATTCGAGAGGGAGAAGCAGAAGTCACATATATTAGTATCGTAATGGAATAAAGGGAATTACAGAGGCATGAGAGAGGAGCTTGCCCAGGTGGATTGGAGGAAGATACTGGTGGGGATGATGGCAGAGCGGAGGTGGCTGAAGTTTCTGGGAATAGTTCACAAGGCGCAGGATAGATATGTCCCACAGAAGTTGTTCTCAAATGGCAGGGGTAGGCCACTGTGGCTGACAAGGGACGTTAAGGATTGCATAAAAGACAAGGAAAGGGCATATAAGTTAGCAAAAGTGAGTGGGAAGTTGGATGATTGGGAAGCTTTTGAAATCCAACAAAAGGCAACTAAAAATTCTATAAGAAGGGAAAAGATGAAATATGAGGGCAAACTAGCCAATGATATAAAGCAGGATACCAAATTATTTTTACAGTTATATAAAGAATAAAAAAGAGGTGAGAGTTGACCACTGGAAAATGATGCTGGTGAGGTAGTATTGGGGACAAAGAAATGGCAGATGAACTTAATGGGTACTTTGCATCTGTCTTCACTGTGGAAGACACTAGTTGTGT
Organism: Mobula hypostoma; assembly: GCF_963921235.1. Lineage (NCBI taxonomy): Eukaryota > Metazoa > Chordata > Chondrichthyes > Myliobatiformes > Myliobatidae > Mobula > Mobula hypostoma. Next base: position 2,815,633 of record NC_086120.1, read on the forward strand.
ACCAGAGGTTCATGAGTGTCAGAGAGTAGGAGTGAGTGCCATTGCTATTTCAAAGGGAAAAGTGCTAGGCAAACTGAAAGGTCTTAAGGTGGATAAGTCACCAGGGCCAGATGAACTACATCTCAGAGTTCCGAGAGAGGTTGCTGAAGAGATAACGGATGTATTGGTCATGATCTTTAAATAATCACTTGATCCTGGCATGGTCCCAGAGGACTGGAAGATTGCAAATGTCACTCCACTCTTTAAGAAGGGAGGAAGGCAAAAGAAAGGAAATTATAGGCCAACACGAGGAAATCTGCAGATGCTGGAAATTCAAGCAACACACACAAAAAGTGCTGGTGAACACAGCAGGCCAGGCAGCATCTATAGAAAGAGGTACTGTCGACGTTTCGGGCCGAGATCCTTTGTCAGGACTAACTGAAAGAAGGGATAGTAAAAGATTTGAAATTGGAAGGTTCCTCCAATTCAGGTTAGAGGAACAACACCTTATATTCCGTCTGGTTAGCCTCCATCCTGATGAACATTGACTTCTCTAACTTCCGTTAATGCCACACCTCCCCTTCGTACCCTATCCCTTATTTATTTATTATTTCCCCCCCCTTTCCTCTTTTTTTTCCCTCTGTCCCTCTCACTATAATTCCTTGCCCATCCTCTGAGCTCCCCTCCTACTTTCTTTCTCCCTAGGCCTCCCGTCCCATGATCCTCTCCTTTCTCCAGCCTCGTATCCCTTTTGCCAATCAACTGTCCCTCTCTTGGCTCCATCCCAACCCCTCCTGTCTTCTATCATTTTGGATCTCCCCCTCCCACTAGGATTTAGGAATAAAGACATGTAGGGCTTGAAATAAGTACACGAATTTAGGCAAAATATTCATTTTAATAGAATTAATACGTCCAATCAGCAATAAAGAAAGGGGAGACCAATTTGATAGTACCTTCTTAACATATTCTAAAAGAGTGTTAAAGTTTTCTTTAAAAAGAAATTTATAATTCTTAGTAATTGTTATACCCAAGTACGTAAATTGATTTCTTACAATTTTAAAAGGAAGGTCAGAGTTGACTGATACCAAATTATTCAAAGGAAAAAAGTTCACTCTTATGAAGATTAAGTTTATAGTAGTCATACTTTATTGATCCCGGGGGAAATTGGTTTTCATTACAGTTGCACCATAAGTAATTAAATAGTAATAAAACCATAAATAATTAAATAATAATATGTAAATTATGCCAGGAAATAAGTCCAGGACCAGCCTATTGGCTCAGGGTGTCTGACCCTCCAGGGGAGGAGTTGTAAAGTTTGATGGCCACAGGCAGGAATGACTTCCTATGACGCTCTGTGTTGCATCTTGGTGGAATGAGTCTCTGGCTGAATGTACTCTTGTGCCCACCCAGTACATTATGTAGTGGATGGGAGACATTGTCCAAGATGGCATGCAACTTGGACAGCATCCTCTTATATCCTGAGAACTGACTAAATTCAGAAAGTAAAGAGAGTACTGAGGGTAGAGAGGACTCCACATTAGAAATGTAGAGCAAAAGGTCATCAGCATAAAGCGACACCTTATACCCCTCCTTAAAATACCTGAGATGTCAACAGATTCACGAAACGCGATGGCTAAAGGCTCTAAAGCCATATCAAAAAGCAAAGGACTCAAAGGACATCCTTGTCAGTTTCCACGTTGGAGATTAAATGGTTTAGAACTCTGAGAGTTAGTAAGAACCTGTGCAGTGGGAGATGCATAAAGTAATTTAATCAATTGAATAAAATTGGAGCCAAATTTAAATTTTTCTAATATTTTAAATACAGAGAGTACAGAGAGGAAATTAAGAACCTGGTGGCGTGGTGCTTAGACAATAACCTATTCCTCAACGTCAGCAAGACGAAGGAATTGGTTGTTGACTTCAGAAGGAGTAGCGGACCGCACGACCCAATTTACATCGGTGGTGTGCAAGCGGAACAGGTCAAAAGCTTTCAGTTCCTCGGGGTCAATATCACAAATGACCTGACTTGGTCCAACAAGCAAAGTCCACTGCCAAAAAGGCCCACCAGCGCCTTTACTTCCTGAGAAAACTAAAAAAATTTGGCCTGTCCCCTGAAACCCTCACTAATTTTTATAGATGCACCGTAGAAAGCATTCTTCTAGGGTGCATCACAACCTGGTATGGAAGTTGTCCTGTCCAAGACTGGAAGAAGCTGCAGAAGATTGTGAACATGGCGCAGAACATCACACAAACCAATCTTACGTCCTTGGACTCACTTTACACTGCACGCTGTAGGAGCAGTGCTGCCAGGATAATCAAGGACACGACCCACCCAGCCAACACACTTTTCGTCCCTCTTCCCTCCGAGAGAAGGCTCAGGAGCTTGAAGACTTGTACGGCCAGATTTGGGAACAGCTTCTTTCCAACTGTGATAAGACTACTGAACGGATCCTGACCCGGATCTGGGCCGTACCCTCCAAATATCCGGACCTGCCTCTCGGTTTTTTTGCACTACCTTATTTTCCATTTTTCTATTTTCTACTTATGATTTATAATTTAAATTTTTAATATTTACTATCGATTTGTAATCCAGGGAGCGGGAAGTGCAGAATCAAATATCGTTGTGATGATTGTACGTTCTAGTATCAATTATTTGGCGACAATAAAGTATGAAGTATAGATAATTCCATTCAACCCAGTTAAAGGCTTTCTCAGCATCCAAAGAAATCACGCATTCCGAAGTTTCTTCAGAGGGAGAATAAATAACATTCAGTAAACAACGAATGTTAAAAAGAGAATAACGATTTTTAATAAATCCGGCCTGGTCATCAGAGATGATATAAGGCAGAATGTTTTCCGTCCTATGAGCCAAAAGTTTAGATAAAATTTTAGCATCAACATTAAGTAAAGAAATAGGTCTGTCGGAAGAGCAATCAGTTGGATCTTTATTCTTTTTGAGAATAAGTGAAATAGAGGCATCATAAAAAGATTGTGGCAACCTACCTAATTTAAAAGAGTCAGAAAGAACAGAAAGTGAGGAATAAGCAAAGGAGCAAAAGCCTTGTAGAACTCTTCAGAAATTCCGTCAGGACCGGGAGCCTTTTCTGAACTCAGAGAATGGACAACCGGGCAATTTCCTCGGAAGAAAAAGGTTGATCCAAAACCCATTTATTAGTCATAGCAAAACTGGCTTTAGGGGAATCTGAACTATACAGTTTAGAGTAAAATTCTCTAAAAGTATCATTTATTTCTAATTGATCAGAAGTTTTATCACCATTCGCTTTGGAGATTTCGTTAATTTAACTGTTAAAGTTTTAAGTTGATTAGCCAAAAGTTTTCCCGTTTTATCACTATGAACATGAAATTGACTTTTCTCTTTTAAAAGTTGAGTTTCAACAGGGTAAGTTAAGAACAGATCATATTTAGTTTTATCTTCCACATGTCCTTTATACAAAACGGGATCCGGATCAGAAGCATATTTTTGATCTAAATGTTTCAGTTGATTAGCTAAATCAGTTCTCTCCTTATTAGCTTTTTTCTCAATACTTGCTGTATAGGAAATAACTTGGCCTCTAATATAAGCCTTGAAAGCACCCCAAATAATAAGGCTAGAAGTGCCATCTAGTGTATTCTCTTCAAAGAAAAAAGAAATTTGACTCTCTAAAAGTTGTAAAAAAAAAGCCTTATCCGAAGTAAAATTGGATTAAAACGCCAAAATCTGTTCGATCGAGAAACACCCAGAAGATTTAAAGGTTAAAAAAAATGGGGGCATGATCTGAAACAGCAATTCCTTTATAATCACAAAATTGAACAGAGGGTATCAAATGAATAAAAAAAAATCAATCCTGGAATAGGTATGATGAACATGAGGAAAAAAAGGAATATTCTCTACTTGATGGGTATAAAAAACCGCCAAACGTCAATAATGTCACATTTCATTAGAAAAGATTGAATATAGGAGGCAGATCTTCTAATATTCAATCGTTTCAAAAATGAACGGTCTAAAACTGGGTCAAGACAACAATTAAAATTCCCTCCCAAGATTAAAGAGTACAAATTCAGGTCTGGTAAAAAGGAAAAAAAATGTTCAAAAAATCCAGGACCATCTATATTCGGAGCATAGAGATTAGCAAAAACTATTAGTTTGTTATCTAGTTTCCCTGAGACTATAATTATCCTAATCTAACAGTAGGAAATTATCTTCCACAGTGTATGCCGTAGAGCATAAAGAAAGCTAGAATGGGATGTATTAGATAGTTGTATAAAAGAACATGCACTGTCTTTAACTAGCACCATAAAAATAATATTGTATTGTTGTTTGTGAGCTCATGCTATATATGTGTTTGGAAATCCTGTGTGACCTGTTTTATATAAATACAAATTCTTTGTTTTCGTAATTTATTTTCTGAGTAAATGGCCTAACTGACCATTAAAGTAATTCCAGGTATCTCCACACATTTTCCTTGCGCTGTCCTCAATTTGTTTGCGTGCAGATTTTTTAGTTACATCTCAAACATGAGAAAATTTGCAGATGCTGGAGATCCAGGGTAACACACACAAAATGCTGGAGGAACTCAGCAGGCCAGGCGGCATCTATAGAAAAGAGTAAACAGTCAACATTTCGGTTTGAGTCCCTTCTTCAGGACTGAAACGGAAGGGGAGAAGTCAGAGTAAGAAGGTGGGGGCAGGGGAGGAAGAAGCTCAGGGTGGCAGGTGGTAGGTGGGGGAGGGGGTGAAGTAAAGAGCTGGGAAGTTGAGTGGTGAAAGAGAAAGGGCTGGAGGAGGGGTAATTCGATGGGAGAGGATAGAAGACCGGGGAAGGGGGAGGAGCACCAGAGAGGTGATGAGCAGGTAGGGAGATAAGGTGAGAGAGGGAAATAGTAATGTTGAAGTGCCGGGGGGGGGGGTGGAATTACCAGAAGTTCAAGGAAGTGATGTTTGTGTCCCTTTCTTCCATGGTCTTCTATCCTCCATCCCTTTCTCTTCTTCACCAATCAACTTCCCAGCTCTTCACTTCACTCCTCCCCTTCTCGTTTCACTTATTACCTACCACTTTGTACTACTTCCTTCCAGCTTCTTACTCTCACTTCTCTCCCCTTTCTTTCCAGTCCTGATGAAAGCTCTCGGCCAGTATTTTGCATATGTTATTTTAGTTTCATCTGTTCAGTAGCCACTGTTCGTTATATTGTATGCTATGGGCTTATTTCCCAGTGATATCATGAGTGCCTTAGAAGTAGCTTAATAAAAATTAGTATCTTTTGTTTTCATCCCATCTGTAAAAACAAATCACACTAGGCGACAATTTTTTTTGTAAATGTTGGTTCCTCAGAATTTTTTTTTTGTTTATGAGAGACCACTTGAAGCTGAGCACAAATTCAATTTCAGACTACTTGTATCACATAGAAATTTGGAGAAACAAGAAATTAACTTTTATTGAATATAATGTGTTTAATTGTATAATGTTTTATTGAAGATTTTCATTTGTGCTCAGTGTCTAAGGCTTCTTGCTTAATGTCCAACAGTAATCAGTCAGTATGGATGGATTCCAGTTGCTCTGAAACCTTTCACCATGCTCGTCACTGACAGTGCTAAGCTTTGCAGGGAAGAAGTTTAAGTGGGAATGTAGAAAGTGAATCTTTACTGACATATTGCACTTCGTGGTTTTCTATGCTTGAAGCATGTTGTCAACCAGCCCTCATGGTTTGGTGTTCTGTATTTGCCAAGAAAATTTTCAACATCCTTCAGCATCCTTGAATGCTTTTCATGTGAATTTCTCCGATCCCATTAGGAGTTTTTCGAAGTGCCTGTCATTGATGACCTGTTTGATTTGTGGGCCAACAAAAATACCTTCCTTAAAATTTTGGCATCAGTTATTCTGGTAAATATCTGTCTCAAATATTGAAATTCTTCACAGAAATTTACAGCTTTTCTAAACCCTGTCCTGCCATGCAGCATTTGCCCTGCCTAAATATACGTAGGCATACCTGGACAAGATAGAAAACTTCTCAGCTTACATTGTGGGCAAGATTTTAATTGACTTGAATTATGAATTGAAATAACAAACATAGGTAATTTTTTTTTTAATGGTGGTGTGATGGGGAATTATGGTGATTTCTGTGATAGGTAGCCCAGATCCATAAGATACACCCAGAAGTATTTAGGAAGCAAAATCTTAGTCGTTCAGTGTCATCACTGAGTGGTGTTTTTAGTAGGAAAGATGTGTCCTCTTTGCCATTCATAAGACATGCCAGTGCATTCATAGTTAACAAAGCATTGATGACTCCATAACATCACCAAACCCCACTTCTGTCTCAGATAACCTATGACCAAATTGTTCATGAAGGCTCTGTCAGATCTCCAGGTTGTTCCCCAGGTTTGTTTAGGAGTCCAAGTACGTGTAGAAAAATTATTCTTCATGATCATTTAATTGAAATTTAAACAAAGGAACAGATTAAAAAGAATGTGACACTAAGTGAGGAGTTGACAGAGAACAAAGGAGCAAAGATATAAACATAGAAAATCTATACCACATTACAGGCCTTCGGCCCACAGTGTTGTGCGGATCATGTAACCTACTCTAGAAGCTGCCGAGAATTTCCCTACCACAGAGACCTCTATTTTTCTAAGCTCCATGTACCTGTCTAAGAGTCTCTTAAAAGATGTCGCTTTTTTCCAAAAATTGACACTTATACTGCATATAAGACAAATTCCTTGGGTAAGAAAATCCAATCAAAGGCTACACAATCATAGCGCATGGATCATGTGCTAACACTTCGCCAATTGAAAATGAAAAGGTGACAAACCGTTATGTAACTGCTATATCACATTTCTGCCAGTAAGTGGGGACAAAACACCACCTATTGTAAAAAAATACAAAGTTTGTTAAAAATACAAATTAGTCTTGCATTAATTCATCTAATATCTTATAAAAACATTAAAAAAGACCAATCCCAACAGCTCTGTAACTCCAGGTATGACTATTACATTGCAGTCTTGACCAACTTCCTTCATCTACACTCTGTAAACTGAAGGTCATCTAAAACTCTTCTGTTCATCTTGTAACCAGTAATGTCATGTTCACCCTTTTGGCCTGAAAGATCAGGTGATTTAGACTTTTCTTTCTCTTCTCCCTCACTCCACTACCTCCACCTGGAAAGCCCCAAACCAATCTGGAAAAGTGAGGTACAATTCATATTTATTTTCAATGTTTGGGCATGAAGTGCCAATACGTTCCACTGATTTTAAAACATGAAGAAGCTTTCCTGTTAACAGAAGCTCAATTTATGCTCACTAAGTATAATCCAGGTAGAATAGTTTTGTAGAAAATCTTCTAATCAGGAATAAGTTTAAATAATTGTAATTCCATATTTTTTTGCCACATCCTCCCTGATAGAATGGGCCATCAAGGCAAGTTATTTGTAGTTTTGTGAGAATATTTCCCAAGCTTTTCTTAAAACTAAATCTGCACATTTTAAGCAACTAGAGACCACTGATTAATTTTACTATAGCTTTGTATCTCCTTTTGAAATGCTTGCTTCCATTTTAGAATCAGAATCAAGTTTAGTATCACTGGTATGTATCATTCATTTTCTGTTGCTATTTGAGGAGAGGGGCATTATGACTGTGAGGGCAGTTTGCTGTTCTCGGTGTCGGATGTGGGAGGCCCTGGAGTCTCCAAGCCTCCCGGACGTCTACATCTGCGCCAAGTGCATCGAGATGCAGCTCCTAAGGGACCGCGTTACGGAACTGGAGCTGCAGCTCGATGACCTTCGTCTGGTCAGGGAGAGCGAGGAGGTGATAGAGAGGAGTGGAAGGCAGGTGGTCACGCCGGGGCCACGGGAGGCAGACAAGTGGGTCACGGTTAGGAGGAGGAAGGGGAAAAGGCAGGTGATGGGGAGTACCCTGGCGGCTGTGCCCCTTAACAACAGGTACTCCTGTTTGAGTACTGTTGGAGGGGACAGCTTACCCGGGGGAAGCGACAGTGGCCCTGCCTCCGGCACAGAGTCTGGCCCTGTAGCTCAGAAGGGTAGGGCAAGGAAGAGGAGGGCAGTTGTGATAGGGGACTCGATAGTAAGGGGGTCAGATAGGTGATTCTGTGGACGCAGTCCAGAGACTCGGATGGTAGTTTGCCTCCCTGGTGCCAGGGTCCGGGATATTTCTGATCGTGTCCAAGATATCCTGAAGTGGGAGGGTGAAGAACAGAGGTCCTGGTACATATAGGTACCAATGACATAGGTAGGAAAAGGGATGAGGTCCTGAAAGAAGAATATAGGGAGCTAGGAAGGGAGTTGAGAAAAAGGACCGCAAAGGTAGTAATCTCGGGATTACTGCCTGTGCCACGCGACAGTGAGAGTAGGAATGCGATGAGGTGGAGGATAAATGCGTGGCTGAGGGATTGGAGCAGGGGGCAGGGATTCAAGTTTTTGGATCATTGGGACCTCTTTTGGCGCAGGTGTGACCTGTACAAAAAGGACGGGTTACACTTAAATCCTAGGGGGCCAATATCCTGGCAGGGAGATTAGCGGGGGCTACTGAGGTGACTTTAAACTAGAATGGTTGGGGGGTGGGAATCAAATTAAAGAGGCTAGGTGTGAGGAGGTTAGTTCACAACAGAGGGATGGGAACCAGTGCAGAGAGACAGAGGGGTGTAAAGTGAGCATAGAAGCAAAAAGTACAAAGGGGAAAAGTAAAAGTGGCAGGCCGACAAATCCAGGGCAAGCATTAAAAAGGGCTAAGAGAGTTGTAAAAGAGCGCCTGAAGGCTTTATGTGTCAATGCAAGGAGCATTCGTAATAAGGTGGATGAATTGAAAGTGCAGATTGTTATTAATGATTATGATATAGTTGGGATCACAGAGACATGGCTCCAGGGTGACCAGGGATGGGAGCTCAACATTCAGGGATATTCAATATTCAGGAGGGATAGACATGAAGGAAGGGGAGGTGGGGTGGCGTTGCTGGTTAAAAAAGAGATTAACGCAATAGAAAGGAAGGACATAAGCCGGGAAGATGTGGAATCGATATGGGTAGAGCTGCGTAACACTAAGGGGCAGAAGACGCTGGTGGGAGTTGTGTACAGGCCACCTAACAGTAGTAGTGAGGTCGGAGATGGTATTAAACAGGAAATTAGAAATGTGTGCAATAAAGGAACAGCAGTTATAATGGGTGACTTCAATCTACATGTAGACTGGGTGAACCAAATTGGTAAAGGTGCTGAGGAAGAGGATTTCTTGGAATGTATGCGGGATGGTTTTTTGAACCAACATGTCGAGGAACCGACTAGAGAGCAGGCTATTCTGGACTGGGTTTTGAGCAATGAGGAAGGGTTAATTAGCGATCTTGTCGTGAGAGGCCCCTTGGGTAAGAGTGACCATAATATGGTGGAATTCTTCATTAACATGGAGAGTGACGTAGTTAATTCAGAAACAAAGGTTCTGAACTTAAAGAGGGGTAACTTTGAAGGTATGAGTCGTGAATTAGCTAAGATAGACTGGCAAATGACACTTAAAGGATTGACGGTGGATATGCAATGGCAGGCATTTAAAGGTTGCATGGATGAACTACAACAATTGTTCATCCCAGTTTGGCAAAAGAATAAATCAAGGAAGGTAGTGCACCCGTGGCTGACAAGAGAAATTAGGGATAGTATCAATTCCAAAGAAGTAGCATACAAATTAGCCAGAGAAAGTGGCTCACCTGAGGACTGGGAGAAATTCAGAGTTCAGCAGAGGAGGACAAAGGGCTTAATTAGGAAGGGGAAAAAAGATTATGAGGGAAAACTGGCAGAGAACATAAAAACGGACTGTAAAAGCTTTTATAGATATGTAAAAAGGAAAAGACTGATAAAGACAAATGTAGGTCCCCTGCAAACAGAAACAGGTGAATTGATTATGGGGAGCAAGGACATGGCAGACCAATTGAATAATTACTTTGGTTCTGTCTTCACTAAGGAGGACATAAATAATCTTCCAGAAATAGTAAGGGACAGAGGGTCCAGTGAGATGGAGGAACTGAGCGAAATACATGTTAGTAGGGAAGTGGTGTTGGGTAAATTGAAGGGATTGAAGGCAGATAAATCCCCAGGGCCAGATGGTCTGCATCCCAGAGTGCTTAAGGAAGTAGCCCAAGAAATAGTGGATGCATTAGTGATAATTTTTCAAAACTCGTTAGATTCTGGACTAGTTCCTGAGGATTGGAGGGTGGCTAATGTAACCCCACTTTTTAAAAAAGGAGGGAGAGAGAAACCGGGGAATTATAGGCCAGTTAGCCTAACGTCGGTGGTGGGGAAACTGCTGGAGTCAGTTATCAAGGATGTGATAACAGCACATTTCGAAAGCGGTGAAATGATTGGACAAAGTCAGCATGGATTTGTGAAAGGAAAATCATGTCTGACGAATCTCATAGAATTTTTTGAGGATGTAACTAGTAGAGTGGATAGGGGAGAACCAGTGGATGTGGTATATTTGGATTTTCAAAAGGCTTTTGACAAGGTCCCACACAGGAGATTAGTGTGCAAACTTAAAGCACACGGTATTGGGGGTAAGGTATTGGTGTGGGTGGAGAATTGGTTAGCAGACAGGAAGCAAAGAGTGGGAATAAACGGGACCTTTTCAGAATGGCAGGCGGTGACTAGTGGGGTACCGCAAGGCTCAGTGCTGGGACCCCAGTTGTTTACAATATATATTAATGACTTGGATGAGGAAATTAAATGCAGCATCTCCAAGTTTGCGGATGACACGAAGCTGGGTGGCAGTGTTAGCAGTGAGGAGGATGCTAAGAGGATGCAGGGTGACTTGGATAGGTTGGGTGAGTGGGCAAACTCATGGCAGATGCAATTTAATGTGGATAAATGTGAAGTTATCCACTTTGGTGGCAAAAATAGGAAAACAGATTATTATCTGAATGGTGGCCGATTAGGAAAAGGGGAGGTGCAACGAGACCTGGGTGTCATTATACACCAGTCATTGAAAGTGGGCATGCAGGTACAGCAGGCGGTGAAAAAGGCGAACGGTATGCTGGCATTTATAGCGAGAGGATTCGAGTACAGGAGCAGGGAGGTACTACTGCAGTTGTACAAGGCCTTGGTGAGACCACACCTGGAGTATTGTGTGCAGTTTTGGTCCCCTAATCTGAGGAAAGACATCTTTGCCATAGAGGGAGTACAAAGAAGGTTCACCAGATTGATTCCTGGGATGGCAGGTCTTTCATATGAAGAAAGACTGGATGAACTGGGCTTGTACTCGTTGGAATTTAGAAGATTGAGGGGGGATCTGATTGAAACGTATAAGATCCTAAAGGGATTGGACAGGCTGGATGCGGGAAGATTGTTCCCGATGTTGGGGAGGTCCAGAACGAGGGGTCACAGTTTGAAGATAGAGGGGAAGCCTTTTAGGACCGAGATTAGGAAAAACTTCTTCACACAGAGAGTGGTGAATCTGTGGAATTCTCTGCCACAGCAAACTGTTGAGGCCAGTTCATTAGCTATGTTTAAAAGGAAGTTAGATATGGCCCTTGTGGCTACAGGGGTCAGGGGGTATGGAGGGAAGGCTGGGTTCTGAGTTGGATGATCAGCCATGATCATAATAAATGGCGGTGCAGGCTCGAAGGGCCGAATGGCCTACTCCTGCACCTATTTTCTATGTTTCTATGTTTCTATGAAATTTGTTAACCTATCAGCAGCAGTTCAATGCAATACACAATACAGAAGAAAAAAACTCAAAATAAAATAATAATAAATAAATAACTAAATTATAGTATATGTATACTGAATAGATAAAAAATTGTGGAAAAAAACAAATACTATATATTAAAAAAGTGAGGTAATGTCCAAGGGTTCAATGTCCATTTAGGAATCAGATGGCAGAGGGGAAGAAGCTGTTCCTGAAATGTTGAGTGTGTGCCTTCAGGCTTCTGTACCTCCTAACTGATGGCAACAGCGAGAAAAGGGCATGCCCTGGATGCTGGAGGTCCTTAATATGGACGGTGCCTTTCTGACATAGCCCCTTGAAGACGTCCTGGGTACTTTTCCTTCTTTATAACTGTATCGATATGTTGGGATCAGGTTAGATCCTCAAGAGATCTTGACAGCCAGGAACTTGAAACTGCTCACTTTCTCCACTTCTGATCCCTCTATGAGGATTGGTATGTGTTCCTTCGTCTTACCCTTCCTGAAGTCCACAATCAGCTCTTTCGTCTTACTGACGTTGAGTGCCAGGTTGTTGCTGCGATACAACTCCACCAGTTGGCATATCTCACTCCTGTATGCCCTCTTGTCACCACCTGAAATTCTGCCAATAATGGTTGTATCGTCAGCAAATTTATGGATGGTATTTGAGCTATGCTTAGCCATGTGTATATAGAAAGTAGAACAGTGGGCTAAGCACACACCCCTGAGGTGCGCCAGTGTTGATTGTCAGAGAGGAGGAGATGTTATCACCAATCCGCACAGATTGTGGTCTTCCAGTTAGGAAGTCGAGGATCCAGTTGCAGAGGGAGGTACGGAGGCCCAGGTTCTGCAACTTCTCAATCAGAATTGTGGGAATGATGGTATTAAATGCTGAGCTATAGTCAATGTCAGGATGCTGTTCATAGGTGTTTGTGTTGTCCGGGTGGTCTAAAGCCATGTGAAGAGCCATTGAGATTGCATCTGCCATTGACCTATTGTGGCGATAGGCAAGTTACAATGGGTCCAGGTCCTTGCTGAGGCAGGAGTTTATTCTAGTCATGACCAACCTCTCAAAGCATTGTCGATGTGAGTGCTACTGAGTGATAGTCATTAAGGCAGCTCACATTATTATTCCTAGGCACTGGTATAATTGTTGCCTTTTTGAAGCAAGTGGGAACCTCCAGCCATAGCAGTGAGAAAGTGTCGTTGAATACTCCCGCCAGTTGTTTGGCACCAGGTTTTCAGAGCCTAACCAGGAACTCAGTCGGGACCTTCCACCTGTGAGTGTTCACTCTCTTTAAAGACAGCCTAACATTGGCCTCTGAGATCACAGGGTCATTAAGTGCAGCAGGGATTTTCACAGCTGTAGTTGTGTTCTCCCTTTCAAAGCGTGCATAGAAGGCACTGAGTTCATCTGGTAGTGAAGCATCGCTGCCATCCATGCTATTTGGTTTCGCTTTGTAGGAAGTAATGTCTTGCAAACCCTGCCAGAGTTGTCACGCATCCAATGTTGCCTCCAACCTCATTAGAAATTGTTTCCCCACCCTTGAAATAGCCCTGTGCAAATCATACCTGGTTTTCTGGTACAGGCCTGGTCGCCAGACTTGAATGCCACAGACCTAACCTTCAGCAGATGATGTACCTCCTGGTTCATCCATGGCTTTTGGTTTGGGAATGTACAGTGAGTCTTCATAGGCACACACTCATCCACATAGGTTTTAATGAAGTCGGTAACAACTGCAGCATACTCATCCAGGTTTGAAGATGAATCCATGAATACAGTCCAGTCCACCGATTCAAAGAAGTCCTGTAGGTGCTCCTGTACTTCCCTTGTCCATACCTCTTGGTCCTCACTGCTGGTGCTGCAGTCTTCAGTCTCTGCCTATACTCAAGGAGTAGAAGTACAGCCAGGTGATCAGACTTCCCGAAGTGAGGGTGTTGAATAACACGGTAGGCATTTTTGATGGTGGTGTAGCAATGGTCCAGTATGTTGTTTCCTCTGGTATTGCAAGTGATCTGTTGATGGTAATTGCTTAGTGATTTTTTTAGACTGGGCTGCTTAAAATCTCCCAGAACGATGGTGAAGGTGCTAGGGTGTGTTGTTTCAAGCGTGTTGATCCCATCGCTTGGATCATCTAAAGCCTGATTGACATTGGCCTGAGGTGGAACGTAAACTGCTACCAAAATGACCCCTGAGTGCCCTCATCGTAGGTAAAAAGGACGGCACTTAATTGCTAGATATTCCAGGTCTGGTGAGCAGAATTGGGACAGCATTGATATATTTGTGGACCAAGAAGAGTTAATCATGAGACGTACTCCACCACCTCCGCTTTTCAGAGACACTATAGATCAATAATAAGTTAATATGTAATCACTTCAAGCAAAAGCTTTTCCAAGTAATCCTACCAAAAATTAATAAATAGATTTATATGTATTTGCCTTGAGACATCTATAGCATTTCTTTTCATTTGTATTAGGATATGAGAATTGTAAGGATAATGCAGCAATGTATATGTTCCAATCTGCATTATTTAAATATAACACTTGGGATTCATCTCTTTTTATTCCAGATGTTATCGTGGTCACTTGTGTGGGGGAAGGGGGGAGTGGGGATGATAGTAAGCTCACAGTTGACACTAGGGTTGGTGGAGTTGTTGATAGGTAGTCTTAGACTACAAGGTGATATTAATGAAATGGGCTGAGAGATGGCAGATAGAATTTAATCTATATAAATGTTAGGTGATGCAGTTTGGGAGTACCAATGAGGCTTGGAAATAGACCATAAATGGTAGGACCCTATGGAGTAATGAACAACAGGGTCATTGATGTAAAAGTCCAAAGATCCTTGAAGATGCAAGCACAGGTAATCAAGGTTAAGAAGGTAATATGGATATTAGTCTTCATTAGTGAGAAGGAGGTTATGCTGCAATATCATAAAACATTGGTCAGACTTAATCCATGCAGTCTGCCCTATCTATACCTCTGATTACTAGAGTGCTGGAGTGGGTGAAGGTGAAAACCACCAGGATGTTAGTCATAGACATAGTCATAGTCATACTTTATTGATCCCGGGGGAAATTGGTTACCTGAGAAAGAGAGGTACAATTTTGTGGAGAGGCTAATTTCTGTGGAGCAGAGGAAACATGATCATGAAAGTGGGAAGGTGGACTGCAATAAATATTTCCTCATATAAAAGGTAGGTAGAACTTGAGAACTTGGATTTAAGGTAATGGATAAGAAATTTAGAGGTGATTTGATGGGGACCTTTTTCACCCCGAGAGTTCTTAGAATACAATGTCTGAGAAAGTGGTGGAAGCACTCAGTGTCCAGATGAGCACTTGTATTGCCTAAGTACAGAAGTCAATGGGCCAGCTGGATGGGTGAACATTCATCCACATAGATATGGTGGACCGAATGAACTTTTTCCATGCTGTATAATTATATAAGTCTCAATACAGAAGGTATGTATTATGTTAGATATGTCTTCTGACATAGCTAATGCCTATTGGGCCATACTGTACTCTTGAGTCGTCCCTTTTCTGGATCTCACCATCTCCACTTAGGAAATAGGCTAACCGCCAACAGCCATTTAAAGACTGCCAACTCCCACAACTACCTTGACTGCTCTTCATCCTACCCTGCATCCTCTATTTCATTCTCCCAGTTCCTCTGTTGTATTTGCTCCAATTATGAGACTTGCTGTACAGGTGCCTCTGAAATGTGTCCCTTCTTTCTATTTAAAAACGCGAACACGAGGAATTCTGCAGATGCTGGAAATTCAAGCAACACACATCAAAGTTGCTGGTGAACACAGCAGGCCAGGCAGCATCACTAGGAAGAGGTACAGTCGACATTTCGGGCCGACAAAGGGTCTCGGCCCGAAACGTCGACTGTACCTCTTCCTAGAGATGCTGCCTGGCCTGCTGCGTTCACCAGCAACTTTGATGTGTGTCCCTTCTTTCTATGTGTGGTTTCCCCTTCATCAGTTTTATCAAAGCTCCCGAATACGTCTCATGCATTTTCTGATAGGGTTCCCTTGCCTTCCACTTGTCTCCACATTCTCTGTAATTTTGACCACCTTCAAAAAGATTCCACAATCAATCACATTTTCCTGCTTTTCTATATTGCCCAAGTTGGATGTGGGTAGCTTCAGAGGAAGTTTAAGCCACTGTGTTGGGGAAGGAAGGGGAAGTCTAAGGAACCTAATGTAGCAGTCTTAGTTGCAGGAATGGACTTGTTGAAGGAGTGTGTGAAAGAAATGGGAGAGGACTTTACAGCAGTATGACCAGTTTATTGACTTGTACAGTTAAGGTAAATAACTCACTGCTCCATCAAGTAGATATTACATGCTGGTAATCCAGGCACCATCATAAGGCTAACTTCAGAGAACAGACCAAATGAATATCTTCAACTTTTCGTGTTTATAAAGCGCCATGAGCTAGACTCAGTAAGTATTGTGTTGTAATCTTAAACTCTTTTCAGATAGTTTGCACAAATATCTAATATCGTTCACTTATATTTTAATTGTGGGGTAGCATTGAATTGTTTCTAATCTTCTCCCTTTGTTTTCCTTCTTAGTTAAGGCTACCATGCCTATTTGGGTGGTGTTTCTGTCCCGTATCATCATGAAGGAGAAGCAAACTATGAAGGTATGTGTATTTTGTGTTTTTATTTTCCCCTCATTGGGGGATAATCAAGAGCTAAAAATGGGACAATATATTGCACGTTATGCTTCAAATCGTAAACATATTCCAAATGCTCCTAATTTAGATTTTTAAATTTTTTTTCAGAACTGTGGTTTTCTGGAGGAAGATCTTTGCTCATAAACGTGATCTCTTTTCCCTTTCTCAAATCTGTGCTTCTCTTACTGAGAAGAGCCTGACATTTCTGGCAATCACAACAATGTGACTGGTTTAACATGCATTAGAGAATGGGAGGCATTCTAGTCCAAATTTCTTCGGGGCTAACCTGAAGCGAACAGTGACAGGAACCCATCCATTCTTCCAGGAGAATGGGGCTGAAAGGGAAATGGATCGGCCATGATGAAATAGTGGAATAGATCCAAAGGACCGAATGGCCTAATTCTGCTCCGATGTCTGATGGTCTTTCCTAATGCTGTGGGAATGCTTCCAGCCTGGAAGAAATTACCTTCAGTTCTCAGAGCACAGAGTTTAGTTGGTTTTATTTGCTCCACCATTCTTCTTTGGTTCAAGTTTTGAAGATGAGACCAATATTAATGTGATTCTTTGATAACTTCAATAAAATACATTGAATGCAGTCATTGCTATGATAAAGGAAACACGGCAGCCAGCTTACACAAAACCAATTTGTGTAAATTTGTCTTGCAATCAGAACTGATGTTTTCTTAGCCACCTTGTATCCTTAATGCAGTTTCATTATTATTTTGTTTCATTAAACAAAAGCTGATGCAGATCTCAATGGAGAAAAATTTTGGGTTAATTAACCTTAAAAATCTGATTTTACATGTACTAACTGTAATTTCCCTTTCTGGCAGGTCTACATGTCGCTTATCCCAATCATATCTGGAGTTTTCTTGGCAACAGTGACTGAACTCTCCTTTGACATTTGGGGACTAGTTAGTGCACTTGCTGCCACCCTCTGCTTTTCTCTTCAGAACATCTTCTCTAAAAAGGTAAAAAAAAAGCTCTGAATTTTTTTGTTTGGCATTTATCCAGTTATGGTGAAGGTACAATAGTTCTAATTATTTTTGGAGGACTGGATTCCTGCTTTTTACATTTACATTTTCTCCCTTTTGAGACCCATGACCACAAGTAAAAGAACTGGATTGCACTCACATATGCGGGTTAAATATTAAACTAGGTTGAGTACAGTGACACACACAAAATGCTGGAGGAACTCAGCAGACCAAGGCAGCATCTATGGGAAAGAGTACAGTCAATGTTTCGGGCTGAAACCCTTCGGCAGGACAAGTGTGTGGAAGATCATGCCTCACAAATTTTATTGAGTGACCAAGAAGATTGAATAGGACAAGGCAGTAGATACAGTATTGTCTATATAAACTTTACCAAAGTCCTACATGGTAGACTGGCCCATAAGATAATATGAATATAGGGCAAGCTAACAAATTAGATATAGAATTGGTTTGGTGGAAGGAGTCAGAGGGTAAGAGTGGAGTGTTGTTTTTCAGATTGGAGGACTGTGACCAGTGGTGTGCTGTATGGATCGGTGCTTGCCCCCTGTGTTTGCTATATGTAACAATTTGGATGAGGATGTAGTTGACATGATAGGTAAGTTAGTGGATGGCACCTAGATTGGTTATATAGTGCACAGTGAAGGAGACTTGCAACGGGATCCTGATCAACCGAGAGAGCGAGCAAAAGAGTGGCAGACAAGATTTACTCTGACAAGTGCAAATGCTGCATTGTGGGAAGTTAAATCAGGGAAGTGCTGTAGTTAAGTGAAACTGTTGACCTAGTTAGACATGGTGGTGAAGAAGGCATATGGGTTTTTTTTTGTGTGTAGTTCTGGTCACTATATGATGGTAAGCTAGGCAATGCTGGAGAGTGTGTAGAAAAGGTTTGTACATGTTGCTGGGGCTGGAGAGCTAACATTTTAAGGAGAGATTGGATAGGATGAGGATTGACCTTATAAAAGTTTGCAATGTATGAGAGATGTAGATTCTTCATCTTGAATAGAACAGAGGACGGTACTGCATAGTATAGGGCTTTCAGTCCATGATGTTGTGCTGATCTTTTAACCTTTTCCAAGATCAATCTAATGGTTCCCTTCAGCATAGACCTCCATTTTTCTTCTTTCACCCATGCGCCTATCTAAGAGTTTTTTAAATGTCCCTAATATATCTGCCTCTACCACCACCCTTAACATCGTACCCACCACTCTGTGTTTTAAAAAAAAAACTACCCTGCTACTCCATACACTTCCCTCTAATCACCTTAAAATTATGTTCTCTCGTGTTAGCCATTTCCACCCTGGAAGAAAGACGATGGCTGTATCAATGCTCCTTATCATTTTATACACTTCTAAGTCATTTTTCATCCTCCTTCAGTCCAAAGAAAAAGGCCCTAGCTCACTTGTCCTCTCTTCATCAGACATGCTCTCTAATCCAGGCAGCTTCCTGGTAAATCTCCTCTACATCCTCTCAACTTCCAGGTCCTTCCTATAACTAGGTGATCAGAACAGAACACAATACTCCAAGTGTGGTCTAACCAGAGTTATATGGAGCTATAACACTACCTCGTGGCTTTTAAACTCAATTCCCTGACTAATGAAGGCCAACACACCATATGCTGCCTTAACCATCCTATCATTTTGTGCAGCTTTGAGGGTTATATGGAGATGGAGCCCAAGATCCCTCTGTTACTTTGCGCTGCTAAGAATCTTGCCACTAAGCCTGCGAATTGCATTCTGCCTCCAAAATGTATCACTTCACATTCGTACAGATTGAACTCTATCTTTCACTTCCTAGCCCTGCTTTGCATCCTATCATTATCCTGTTATAACCTATGACAATCGCTATCATGCTATGAACAATACCATCAACCTTCGTGTTACCTGCACACTTGCTAATCCAACCTTCCACTTCCTCATGGAAGTCATTTATAAAAATCACAAAAAGCAGGGGTCCCAGAATAGATCCCTGTCGAACACCATTGATGACCGAACTGCAGGCAGAATACAGTCTTATCTACTATCACCTTCTGCATTCTGAATCAACACAGCCAAGTTTCCTGGATCTTATGCCTCCTGACTTCCTGAATGTGCCTACCAGGGGATCCTTGCTGAATGCCTTTCTATACTCTATGTATACCACATCCAGTGCTCTACTTCCATCAATTTGTTTTGTCACTTCCTTGAAAAATTCAATCAGGTTCATGAGGTACAATGTCCCTCACAAAGCCATGCTGACTGTTCTTAACCAGGCTATGCTTCTCCAAATGTTCATAAATCCTGTCTGTAAGAATCTTCTCCAGTAGTTTGTCCACCACTGATGTAAGGCTCGCTGGTCTATAAATCCCAGGGTTCTCCCTATTACCTTTCTTGAACAAAGGAATAACATTTGCCTCCCTCCAAAAATTTGATACTACTCTTGTGGCTAGTAAAGACACAAAGATAATTGTAAATTGATAATTTCTCTTTCTTAGTTTACAACTTTCTACAGCTTATTTCCATCCTGTGCAGTGCCCCTCTTCCCCCTGCCCCCAAACACCATACCAGATGGTGATTCAGCCATTAGAATGCTCTCCATGGTACATCTGTAGAAATTTGCGAGAGTTTTTGGTGGCATACAAAATTTCCTCAAGTTCCTAGTGAAATATAGTCGCTCTCATGCCTTCTTTATAACTGCATTTGTTGGGCCCAGCATAGATCCTCAGAGATATTGATACTCAGGAACTTGAAATTGCTCACTCCCTCCACCTCTGATCCCTCTGAGTACTGGTGTGTGTTCCTACATTTTACCCTTTCTGAAGTCCACAATCAATCCTTTGGTCTTACTGACACTGAGTACAAGGTTGTTTCTACGACACCACTCAACCAACTGATTTATCTCGCTCTTCTGCGGCTTCTCACCATCTGAAATTCTGCCAACAATAGTTGTGTTGTCAGCAAATTTATAGATGACATTTGATCTGTGCCTAGCCACACAGTCATGGGTATAGAG
Source organism: Mobula hypostoma (assembly GCF_963921235.1). Classification (NCBI taxonomy): domain Eukaryota; kingdom Metazoa; phylum Chordata; class Chondrichthyes; order Myliobatiformes; family Myliobatidae; genus Mobula; species Mobula hypostoma. Next base: position 2,835,937 of record NC_086120.1, read on the forward strand.
AGAGTAAAGCAATGGGCTAAGCACACATCTTTGAGGTGCGCCAATGTTGATTATCAGATTAAAGTAGACAAGACTTGATCGCTAGATGTTCCAGGTCAGGTGAGCAGGACTGGGATGGGACTGCCATGTTTGTGTACCATGAGGAGTTAATCATAAAGCATACTCACCTCCTCTGCCTTTGAAAGACTCAGCAGTCCTCTAGGCAGTAAATCACGAAGGCAGTGAGCTGTATTGCTGCATCCAGAATGCTAAGGGATAGCCAAAACTCTGCGAAACAACAAACACAAAAGTACCAGATGTCCCTTTGGTACAGCAATCTTAGACAATAGACAATAGGTGCAGGAGTAGGCCATTCAGCCCTTCGAGCTAGCACCGCCATTCACTGTGATCATGGCTGATCATCCACAATCAGTATCCAGTTCCTGCCCTATCCCCATAACCTTTGATTCCGCTGTCTTTAAGAGCTCTATCCATTTCTTTCTTGAAAACATCCAGAGGCTTGGCCTCCACAGCCTTCTGGGGCAGAGCATTCCATATATCCACCACTCTCTGGGTGAAAAAGTTTTTCCTCAACTCCGTTCTAAATGGCCTATCCCTTATTCTTAAACTGTGGCCTCTGGTTCTGGACTCACCCATCAGCGGGAACACGCTTCCTGCCTCCAGTGAGTTCATTCCCGTAATAATCTCATATGTTTCAATAAGATCCCCTCTCGGCCTTCTAAATTCCAGAGTATACAAGCCTAGTCGCTCCAATCTTTCAACATATGACAGTCCCGCCATCCCAGGAATTAACCTTGTGAACCTACGCTGCACTCCCTCAACAGCAAGAATGTCCTTCCTTGCTCTGAGGTCTTTGATTTTATTTCCCTGAGATAGTGCGTTTGCCAACTGAACGGGCTGTAGTGGCAGTCAGAACCCTCTTCTCTTTAAATAACTTTTAATCCAGCACGGTATCCTCTTCTGCTGTCTTAAAGTGGAACTGCATTTGTGATTGGAGATTACCATCAAAGATTCATCGTCATTGAGTAGCAATAGATTTTTTATACCCATGTCGCTTACTGTATTGTCCATGGCTATAGCTGTGGATTTCAGCTGTAGCAGTTTATATCAGGAATACTTGAAGATTTATATTGGAGTTGCTTGCACGAGTTGCCTTTTTAATGGCGCCACTGGAAAAATGATGTTCTAATGTTTTTTAAAAGTTCTAGCACATCCTCTAGCTTGCTGTCGACATGTTCCAACAAATTAGCCTGTTCTACACTGCCCTCACATTGGTCAATGTCCATCTCACTGGTGAATACTCACGCAGTGTTCATTAAAGACCTCCTCTACCACCTACTTCAGGCAAGATTCCTCTTCTACTCCTGGTCAGTTCTACTCTCACTCTATTCATACTCCTGTACTTCACATACTTGTAAAATGTCTTGGATTTTTCCTTAATCTCTACTCACCAAAGCCTTTTTGTGCTCTTTTCTAGCTCTCCTAAGTCCATTATTCAGCTCCTTCCTGGCTGCTTTGTAACTTTCTGGAGCCCTGTCTGATCCTTGATTACTAAACCTTGAGTATGCTCTTTCTTTCCTTTGACTAAATGTTCCACTTCTATTGTCAACCACGGTTCCTTCACCCCACCATCCTTTCCTACCTCAAAGGAAGAAACCTATTCAGAACCTCGTGCAAGGTAGTATAATTTGGGCAGGTACAATAACATTATTGTCCCATTACAGTAGTGTATAGTGGTTAGCATAACATTTTACAGCGCCAGCAATAACACCTGGGTTCAGTTCCCACTACTGTCTGTAAGGAACTCTCCCCATGACTGCATGAGTTTCCTCCAGGTTCTCTGGTTTTCTCCCACATGCGAAGATGCATGGATTAGAGTTAGTAAGTTGTGGGCATGCTGTGTTGGCATTGGAAGCACGACAATACTTCTGGCCTGTCCCCAGCACATAGAAACATAGGAAACATACAGCAAAAATACAGGCCCTTCAGCGCACAATATGTGCCGAGCATATATGTACTTTAGAAATTACCTAGGGTTACCCATAGCCCTCTATTTTTCTATGCGTCAATGACCAAGACTGTCCATACATCTTTGGACATTGACGTTAATGATGCATTTCACTATATGTTTCGATGTTTGGGGTGCTACTGTAGTGTAGCGGTTAGTGTGACACTATTACAGATAGAGTTCAGATTTCATTTCCATTGTGGCCTGTAAGGAGTTTGCACGTTCTCATGAACCGTGTGGGTTTCCTCTAGGTGCTCCTGTTTCCTCCTACATTCCAAAGACACTTCTGGTTAGTAGTTTAATTGGTCAGTGTAAATTTTCCTGTGATTTGGCTAGTGTTAAATTGGTTGTTGGGCGTGGCAGCTCATTGGATCTGTGCTGTATCTCCAAATAATAGAAAAGGCCCCGATGAGTACATGGATAGGAAAGACTTGGAGATGGACCAAAAGTGAATAAATGGGATGAGCTGAAATGGGCATCTTTGTCGATATGGATAAGTTAGGTCAAAGGGCCTGTTTCCATGTATATAACTCATCCACCTGTTTATTTTGCCCCTATCCTATATACGTCTTTTCCACAACGAAAGCATGAATTCTACATTGGGGAATTCATCTTCTGATCTGAATGAATATACCACAGTCATCACTAACTTTATAAAGGTGTGAATGGACAACTGTGTGCCTTTGAGCAGCAGTTCCCAACCACCGGGCCGACAAGCATGTGCTACCGGGCCACGAGGAAACGATATGAGTCAGCTACACCTTTCCTCATTCCCTGTCACACACTGTTGAACTTGAACATAGGGTTGCCAACTGTCCCATATTTGCTGGGACATCCCGTATACTGGGCTACATTGGTTTGTCCCATACGGGACCGCCCTTGTCCCGTATTTCCCCCCGCTAAGGTGGAGCGTTCCTATGAAACCTTTCGTGCCGAAATAGCATAAATCGAAGAAGCAATTACCGTTAATTTATATGGGAAAAATTTTTGAGCGTTCCCAGACCCAAAAAATAACCTACCAAATCATACCAAATAACACATAGAACCTAAAATAACACTAACATATAGTAAAAGCAGGAATGATATGATAAATACACAGCCTATATAAAGTAGAAATAATGTATGTACAGTGTAGTCAGGAAGATTAAGCCAAAACCGATTTGTGGAAAAAAAAATCGGCACGTGCGCGCATACACACGTCACGTATATGCACACAGGTGCCCGCGCAAGCCTTCAGGGTAGTCTTTCTCGGGGTAAACACAAGTGCCCCGTATTTGAGTGCTACTTCTGTTCCTTATTTGGGAGTGAGAAAGTTGGCAACCCTAACTGTAAAAGACATGTTGAGGTGAGTTTAACCCTATTTGAACACCCAACACCCCCCCGGTCGGCCGGTCCGCAAGAATATTGTCAATATTAAACCGGTCCACGGTGCAAAAAAGGTTGGGGACCCCTGCCTTTGAGAACATACCAAGTTTTTACAAACCAGAAGCCCTGAGCGAACCAGGAGATTCATAGTTTACTGAGGACAAGATCTATGGCAGTCAAGACCAGCAACCCAGAAAAACTCTACAAGAAGTCCAGGAGCCCATGGAAGGCCATCGTTAGAGCAAAAAGGCAAATCCATGTGAAGTTGGAGACAATTAGATGCGCGATGGCCATGACAGTGTTTGCTTGCCATTATTTTCTGTATGGCAAAACCTATCAGCGTAATTGACAGTGATGCTTCACTCCATGACAAGCTCAATGCCTTTTTTGCTTTGAATCCCCATAATATCAGGCAACTATGTGATTCCTGTCTTGGAGGCCAGTGTCAAACATCTTTCAAGAGGGTGAACCCTTGCAAGGTGTCACACCCTGATAGTATACCTGGCAGTACCAAAACCTGTACCAACCAACTAGCTAGAATGTTCATGGACGATTTCAACTTTCCACTGCTGCAATCAAAGCTTCCCACCTGCTTCGAAAGGGCAGCAATAGTTCTGCTGCCAATGAAGAACATGGTGAGCTTCCTCAATGACAGTCACTCTAGTACTCACCTCTACTGTGATGAAGTGCTTTGGTCATGGCCAGCATTAACTACTGCCTGGACATGGTCCTGGACCCATTTCAGTTTGCTCACCACCACAACATCTGCCATGGACGCAATCTCTCTGGCTCTCCACTCGGCTTTGGAGCACTTAGACAACAACAAAACATATGTTAGTCTACTGTTTATTGTTTGCAGCTTGGTATTTGACACCACACCATCAGTACTAATCAACAGTAGTATTTATTTATCATCTGCAGTATTTATTTATTTTTGTAATTTGTCGTAACTTTTATGTCTTGCACTGTACTGCTGCTGCAAAACTAATTTCACATTGTGTCAGTGATAATACATCTGATTCTGCTTTTAATGTAGATTCCCTTAGTAACAACTTGTGTACGTTGCTCCTGTGTGCTTTATTTACACTAGACACTAAAATTCTACAGCACAGTACAGGCCCTTCGGCCCTTGATGTTGTACCGACCCATATATTCCTTTAAAAAAAATACTAAACCCACTCTACCCTGTAACCCTCTATTTTTCTTTCATCCATGTGCCTGTCCAAGAGGCTCTTTAAATACCCCTAATGTTTTAGCCTCCACCAGGAGCCTCCCAGCTCTGCTAACCTTGCCTCATAAGACTTGTTTTCCAATCCAGGCAACATCCTGGTAAATCTCCTCTGCACCCTCTCCATAGCTTCCACATCCTTCCTATAATGAGGTGACCAGAACTGAACACAATACTCTAAGTGTGGTCTCACCAGAGATTTGTAGAGTTGCAACATGACCTTCCTACTGTTGGACTCAATACCCCTATTAATGAAGCCTAGCATCCCATAAGCCTCCTTAACTATCCTATCAACCTGGGCAGCGACCTTGAGGGATGTATGGATTTGAACCCCAAGGTCCCTCTGTTCATCCACACTCTGAAGTACCAACCATTAACTCTGTATTCAGCCTTCTGGTTTGTCCTTCCAAAATGCATCACCTCACACTTATCCAGATTGAACTCCATCTTCCACTTTTCTGCCCAACTGTGCATCCTGTCTATATCCTCTTGTAATCTTCGACAACCTATAGCTCCATCCACAACTCCTCCAATCTTCATGTCATCCGCAAAATTGCTCATCCATCCTTCAGATCTTCATCCAGGTCATTTATAAAAATCACAAAGAGCAGAGGTCCCAGGACAGACTCTTGCAGCACTCCCACTAGTCACTGACCTCCAGGCAGAATACTTTCCTTCCACTACTACCCTCTGGTTTCTTCCTGTGAGCCAATTTTTTATCCAAACAGCCAAGGTTCCACTGATCCCATGCCTCATGACTTTCTGGATGAGTCTCTCATGGGGGACCTTGTCAAATGCCTTGCTAAAATCCATGTAGACCATATCTACTGCCCTACCCTCATCAATTTCGTTTGTTATCTCTTCAAAAAATTCAATTAGGCTCGTGAAGCACGACCTTCCCTTCACAAAGCCATGTTGACTATCCTTGAATAGACTGTACTTCTCCAAATGCTCGTAGATCCTATCCTTAAGAATCCTTTCCAATAGTTTGCAGACCACCAACGTAAGACTCACCGGTCTATAGTTCCTAGGATTCTCCCTATTACCTTTTTTAAACAAGGGAACTACATTTGCCATTCTCCAATCCTCAGGCACCTCCCCTGCAGCCAAAGAGAATTCAAAGATCATAGCTACTGCTCCAGCGATCTCTTCTCTCACTTCCCACAGCAATCTGGGGTATATCACGTCCGGCCCTGGGGACTTACCAATCTTGATGTTTTTAAGAAGATCCAACACTACTTCTTCCTTAATCTCCACATTGTCCAGCACACAAGCCTGTTCTATTTCAGCCTCACACTGATCAAGGTCTTTTTCACTTGTTTCATTTCATTTTTAAAATCTTTTTATTGATATATAATTTTCTACAACTATAAAATACAGAAGTTCAGCAAATTAGTATATATATAATTAATAAAGCTGAAGAAAAAAACATGCTAATGAAAGAAAAAAAAATTATATAAGAAAAAGAAGGAAAAAAGAGAGCCCCAACTAACTGAAAAAAAAACCCCACTAACTACAAAACAAAAAAAAAAGAGAAACAAATCATTAGGAACCAACTCCCAGAGCAATACATCTTACAATCATTTATATATATAAAAATGAAGAAAAAGAAAACAACAATGGCCAAATCACATTTATATAACATAAAATTGGAAGGAAACAATATAAATTAATTCAAATTAAATGATAATATTTAGCAAAAGAGCCCCACCTTCTCTCAAAATCGAATCGGGGATCAAAAGTTCTACTTCTAATTTTTTCCAAACTAAGACATAACATTACTTGGGAAAACCATTGAATTAGTGTAGAAGCAGATATATTTTTCCACTTCAATAAAATAGCCCTTCTTGCCAACAATGTAATGAATGCAATTACATGTTGGTTTGAAAATGAAATACCCGAATATGATGCGGAACTATTCCAAATAGAACAGTCAATGTATTAGGTTGTAAATTAATTTTCAAAGCTTTAGAAATTGTAGAAAATAAAGATTTCCAAAAAGATTTCAATGAGGGTTCCCCAATGAGGGACATGACCAGAACATATGTAACAAAGTAGCTACTTCATGTTTGCACCTATCACAATAATTATCTATATTAGAAAATATTTTGGATAGTCTCTCCTTTGTTAAATAATAACGGTGAACAATTTTAAATTGAGTTAAACAATGATTGGCACATATGGAAGAAGAATTAACCATTTTCAGAACTCGCAACCAATCTTCATTAACAAAAGTCATATTAAGTACTCTCTCCCAGTCTTGTTTAATCTTTAGTGAGAGGTTATCTTCTTGTAGTAAAAATAAATTATAAATTCTACCAATTACCTCTCACTAAAGGATTCATATTCAAAATAGTATCCAACAAATAAGATTCTTGCGTATGTGGAAACGTAGAAACATATTTTTGTAAGAAATGTCTAACCTGAAAATATTGCAAGAAATGTGTATGAGAGAATATTTGCTAATTAATCTTCAAAAGTCATCAATCAACCATCACTAAATAAATCTGTAAAAGAACAGATCCCTTTATTTCTCCATAAAAGAAAAATGGGATCAGTAATTGAAGGTTTAAATAGCAAATTTCGAAATACAGGGCTAGACAATTTAAATTGTTTTTAAATTGAAAGAGTTGCAAAACTGAAACCAAATCCGTAAGGACTGTTTAATAACAGGGTAGAGATTTAAATTGGAAATTTTAGCAAGTTGTAAAGATAATGGAGCTCCTAATAATGAAGTTATATAAAATTGATTAATAGCTTTAAATTCCAAACCATTCCAAGCTGGTTTTTGGCTCTTATTGAGCCAATATAACCAAAAACATAGTTGTCAAATATCAACAGCCCAATAATACAATCTTAAATTAGGTAGTGCAAGTCCACCATCTTTTTTGGATTTTTGTAAATGAAACTTGTTAACTCTTGGTTTTTTGTTATTCCAAATAAAGAACGAAATAGTAGAATCAATTTGATCAAAAAAATTTTTAGTTAGAAAAATAGGTGTATTTTGAAAAATATATAAAAATCTAGGTTAAATCATCATTTTCATGGCATGAATACGACCTATTAAAGTGTAAGAGGATTCCATCTAGAAAATAATTGTTTCATAGGAACTACATTAGCTTTATAAAGATCCTTATTTTTTTTTGTAGATTTAGATTTAGATTATGAGGACACACAGTCTTGTCATTTAGTAATGCATGCATTAAGAAGTGATATAATATTCCTCCGGTGTGATATCACAAAAACACAGGACAGACCAAGACTGAAAAACTAGCAAAACCACATAATTATAACATATAGTTACAACAGTGCAACAATACCATAACTTGATGAAGAACAGTCCATGGCACAGTAAAAAAGTTCAAAGTTTCTCGAAAATCCCACATCTCCCTGCCATGCTCGACCACAGTCCAACTCTGAGTCGTCAGAAAACTTCGAGCTCTGATCAGCCCTCTGACACCGAGTACCGAGCACCATCTCTATCCAAGCGTTTCGACCTCAGCCTCGGTTGCCAGCAGCAGGCAAAGCCGGGATTTTGGGGCCTACCCTTCGGAGATTCTCAATCGCACAGTAACAACAGCAGTGAACCAGGTATACCAGAAGTTTCTCCAGATGTTTCTCTGCTTCTCACGTCTATCTTCATCAAATCAGAATTGTCCACGGCCCCTATTTAACAGATACGATATCATTTCACTGGACGCTGCCATCTTCTCCTCCCGCCTGACCTCCTTGTAATGATAATACCCAAATATTTAAAAGAGTTCACAATTCTAAATGGAATATCATTATACATAAAAACAGGAACATTTAAAGGGAACAATTGCATTGCCTCTGATCTGGGCTGACAGTCAGGTGTCGGGCGGCACCTAATTAATTAGCATGTTTATTTCGGCTTTTTTCTTAAAGATGTGCTGTGTGTCTCCCGGCTACTGCTGCATTCTCTGCGAGTCGGTATCTGTCCGCGGCCTGGGTGTTGGGGTGGTGGGACACTGGGGTGTCATCTGTTTCCATTAGGGCAGGCAGGTCATCTTCTCTTATGACTGCCCGCCTCGATGGCGAAGGTCGAGGTTCGTCGTCTGCTGTGGCTGATGTGGAAGGCTTGCTTTACTGCTGAGCCTCACGCATTTTTCTTTCATACAGTTCTTTATAAGCACTCAAACCATCCTGCAAATATCCCCTAAACCGACGTACCCTTTCAAAATTAAAGTCATACTTTACCATTACTCATTTGGTTTCGATTGTTATCCTTTCCTCTTCCAATTGCATCAGCTCTTCATCTATCAGTTCTTGGTCATGGGATGCCAAAACCCCTTCAACATCATCTTCGTCAACTTCCACAAGCCAAACTCACTTAGTCCTTACTTTGTTCACCATGATCGAAACGCTTAATTATGTCTAGTTTTACGCTGAGTGTAACACCCTTATGAGCTCTTTCAGGCTTTTCCGAAACCATAGAACTCATCTTGCAAACAGCTGCTCACAAGCACATGTTAAAGCAAAGCAGTTCCGAATCCGGGGGAGAGCGGCTGCTTGGGGCGTGCAGTGCACTGCCTTTTATCACGCGATGCTTTTTTCGTAACAGTGAAAACACCTTCTGTTAGCAAAAACAGGGTACTAATGTAGGTCTTTCATAACAGTGAGGTTTCATAAAGCGAACGTTCGAAAAGCGGGGGACAGCTGTAGTCGATTCTTGAATATTTAATTATGAACATGTGAAAAAAAGGAATATTCTCTATCGGTAGGATACATATGTCTCCAGACTTCAATTAAACCATAATCAATTAAAAAGGAATTAATAAGTGATGTAGAGTGATTAGGGAGTTGATGTCTAGATAATGATTTATCTAATAGGGGATTTAAGCAAGTATTAAAATCTCCACCCATTAATAACATATATTCATTTAGATCAGGTAACAGAGCGAAAATATCTTTAAAAAATGAAGGATCATCAGCATTTGGTCCATATATATTAACCAAATCCATTTTCTTATTGTAAATTGTTCCTTTAACAATCAAAAATCTACCATTAATATCAGATATAATATCCTCCTGATTAAAGGGAATATTAGAATCAATAAAATGGAAACACCCTTAATTTTACTTTGAGAGTTTGCGTGAATCTGAAGATCCGTCCAAAATTTTAAAAAATCAATTTTTATCACCTAACCTGACATGTGTCTCTTGTGCAAAAATTATATCAGGTTGGAATAGATTAATAATTTTAAATGTTTTCTTACACTTAATAGGATGATTCCAACTATGGACATTACAATTTAAAACATTTAACTGTTTAAATAACATCATGAAACTTTATATCTAACGAAAGCAATTAAACACATGTCAGGAGAAGGTAGTCGTGAATGACGGTGATGAGCAACAATGGTAACAATTTGTGTACGCTCCGGAATTCCATAATGGGAATAAAAAAGAAAAAGAAAAAAAACCCACCCAACCTACAAAGCCCAGAAATAAGTCGATATCAATCGACGCAAGCCCCAAGGAATGCATTAGAAGCAATTCTGAACTCCATCTGCCTAAATAAAAGGTACAGATGAAAAAAGGTAATCTGTCTCCCTCTCCCGAGTATACAACTCATTACAGTCGACATACAACCCATTACAATTAAATTAGAAAAAACAGTTAACAGAAACGACCTTCAATTTAGAAAGTAACCTTCATAACATTAGATAAGAAAAAACACTTCCAAAACAAATTCTTGAAATATTTGCACAGAAGAGAAAACATCGCCATCTTTAATTTATTTCATCTATCTATAAAACGTTTAAAAAAAAAACCCAAATAGTGAGTTAAAAGTTCTTAACAAAAACATACAAAGCAAAAAAAAACAATTAATTTATAGATGTAGCAAACAGAAAGAAATTCTAACAACAGGAATTCTGCAGATGCTGGAAATTCAAGCAACGCACATCAAAGTTGCTGGTGAACACAGCAGGCCAGGCAGCATCTCTAGGAAGAGGTACAGTCGACGTTTCAGGCCAAGACTCTTCGAAGGGTCTCGACGAAGGGTCCTGACGAAGGGTCTCGGCCTGAAACATCGACTATACCTCTTCCTAGAGATGCTGCCTGGCCTGCTGCGTTCACCAGCAACTTTGATGTGTGTAGAAAGAAATGCTAAATGATTTTAAATTTCTACAGTCTTCCAACAGATCCCATAAGATATCTTCTAAAATTAAAACCGTCCAAACCAGTCTATTTCAAAGATAAAACTACTTTTTAATACCAAGACTTTCTGTACTTCTCAATTCTTCCAATCTCATCATTCCTTATATCGCAAAACGATCGAATGATTGTAAGTCTTTTAAACTTCAGGCTTCAGACTCATCCGGGAGAGAATTAATCAAATGCAGTGCATCGGCTGGATCCTCAAAGATACGAACCCCAGAGTCTTTAGCGAAAAGCCTTAATTTAGCCAGATACAGAAAAAAGGGATGCATCTGTTTTTGAAAGGCCATTCGCATTGCGGCCGCCAATCCAGAACATTTCTGAACAATTTCACACAGAAAATCTTGAAAAAAATGAATTTCAGAGCCTTGTAATTTAAACAGTCTTTGTTTTCTTGCCAGTTTAATAATACGGTCTTTGTCTCGAATACGAAGGAAATGCACGATAATATGTCTGTTTTTACCTTGTCCCGGAATTCCAACCCTATGAGCTATTTCAATGTCGGGTAATTGTGAAAATGCCTCAAGAAATAGAGATTGAAACATTTTAGCGACATAGTCCAGTATGTCGGCAGATTCTGATTTCTCTTTCAATCCAACAATTCAAATATTGTTCTGACGAGAACAAGCTTCCAAATCAATTCGTCGTTGAGCCTTTTCCAGATGAGAAGAAATATCAGCTGCATTGTGAGTTACTTCTTTAAGATCCAAGCTCAAAGGATCAATTTTTCCCTCCCAAGGGAGAAGACTTCCTTTTAGTTGAGTTAGTTCAGCGACGATAGAGCTCATTTGAGTCTCTAATCTATTAACCCAGGCTGGCTCTTCAGGAGCTTGGTCAGTTTTTTTAGATTTACCATTACCTGTATCAGGATTCTTTTTAGTGCTTCTCAAGGTAGCCATAACTATAATTATCACTTTGACAGATCCGACTGAATAAAGTTAAGATTTCAAAGTAAGCGGGAAAGGGAGAAATTAAAGGCAGACAGAAAGACGCTGTGTCTTACATGTCCACAGGTGGAAGGCGGAGTCTTCACAAGTCCTTTTCACTTGTGAATACTGAAGCAAAGTTCATTTAGGACCTCCCCAACCTCCCCTGCCTCCAGGCACATGTTGCCTTCTTTATCCTTTATTCATTCTTGTCATCCTTCTGTTCTTCACATACGCATAGAACGCCTTGGGGTTCTCCTTAATCCTACATGCCAAGGCCTTCTCATGCCCCCTTCGAGCTCTCCTAACTCCTTTCTTAAGCTCCTTCCTGGCTACCCTATATTTCTCATGAGCCCCTCCTGCTTCCTGCTTCTTATATCTAACATATGCTTCCTTCTTCCTCTTGACAAGTTGCCTCACGTGTTTCGTCAGCCACTGTTCCCTTTTCCTACCATTTTTTCCTTGTCTCAGTGGGACAAACCTATCCTGAACCCAGCACAAGTGGCCCCTAAACTTCCTCCACAGTACTTCTGTGCTTTCACCCTTGAACATCTGTTTCCAATTTACTCTCGCTAATTCCTGCCTCATCCCTTCATAGTTAGCCCTTCCCCAGTTAAGCACTTTCCCATTTTGTCTGTTTTCATCCTTTTCCATAGCTATGCTGAAGCTAAGGGAGTTGAGGTCACTCTCACCAAAATGCTCCCCCACCAAGAGGTCTGCCACCCAGAACTAGATCCAGTATGGCTTGTCCTCTGGTCGGCCGGTCCACATACTGTGTCAGGAATCCTTCTTGAACGCACCTGACAAATTCAGCCCCATCTATCCCCCTTGCAGTCAGGAGGTGCCAGTCAATATGGGGGAAGTAAAAATCACCCATAACTACAACCCTGTATTTCGTGCACCATTCTAAAATCTGCCTGCTTATCTGCTCCTCGGTGTCCCGAGGGCTATTTGGGGGCCTATAGACTACTCCCAGTACAGTGATTGATCCCTTCCTATTTCTGACTTCCACCCACACCGACTCAGTGGACACTCCCTCTGCAGTGTCCTCCCTTTCTATGGCCGTGATACTATCCGTAACCAGTAATGCTACTCCCCCCCCCCCCTTTCTACCTCCCATCCTATTCCTTTTAAAATACCTAAACCCCGGTACCTACATCAGCCAATCCTGCCCTTCCTCCAGCCAAGTTTCAGTAATGGCCATAACATCGTAGTTCCACGTACAGATCCATGCTCTAAGTTCATCCCCTTTATTCCTAATGCTCCTATCATTGAAATAGACACATTTCAACCCCTCTAACTGGCCATATTTATGTTTTGTCTCCTGCCTGTCTTTCCTCACCAACTCAGAACACATAGCATCATGGCCTTGTCCTTCTACCCTAATCTCTGCACTCACATTCTGATTCCCACCCTCATGCCAAACTAGTTTAAACCCTCCCCAACAGCTCTATCCTGCCCGCCAGGATATTGGTCCCTTTTCAGTTCAGGTGCAGCCCACCCTTTTTGTACAGGTCAGACCTTCCCCAGAAGAGATCCCAATGATCCAGAAATCTGAACCCCTGCCTCCTGCATCAACTCTTCAGCTATGCATTCATCTGCCATAACTTCCTGTTCCTACCCTCTCTGTCTCGTGGCACAGGCAGTAATCCCAAGATTACCACCTTGAGGTCCTGCTTTTTAACTTCTTTCCTAACTCCCTATATTCCTTCTTCAGGACCTCATCCCTACTCCTATCTATGTCATTGGTCCCCACGTGGACCACAACATCTGGCTGCTCACTCTCTCTCCTGAGAATACCAAGACCTCAATCCGAGATATCGGCGGACCCTGGCACCAGGGAGGTGACAGACCCATCGGGGATTCTCAATCTCTCCCACAGAACCTCTTATCTGTCCCCCTAACTATTGACTCCCCTATCACTACTGCTCTCCTCTTTTCCCCCCTTCCTTTCTGAGCTGAGAGTCCAGTCTGGGTGCCAGAGACGCGACCACTACAACTTGTCCCTGGTAGGTCGTCCCCACCAACAGTATCCAAAACAGTGTATTTATTGTTGATGGGAATGGCCACAGGGGTGCTCTGCTCTGTCTATCCCCCTTGCCTCTCCTGACAGTCACCCAGTTACCTGCCTCCTGACTTTTAGGTGGTGACTGTCTCCCTGAAACTCTTGCCTATTTCTGCCTCTGCCTCCCGAATGATCCGAAGTTCATCCAGCTTCAGTCAAAAATATCCCAAAACTCCAGAATTTTTCAAGGAAAGTTCAAAGCTGAATCGCATGAAATAGGGTAAAGTTTGCAGCGGAGTTAAGTGGTGAAGGGGAATACAGACAAAGAAGTGAAAGGATATGCACAGAGTTTTGAATTAGTTCAAATTTTATGGTGGTTGTACTAAGGATTTTAATATTTATTGTAGTGGATTTTGGAAGGTGTACAATGGTGATCATTGGATGAAAGTTGTCACTGCCCTATGGGAAACAAACTACCAGTCTTGATTCTGTCAGACCTGAGTATTTCCAGTTATTTCCTATTTTTCTACTATTCTTGACCATTGCTAAATAATAGATATTTCATATAGTAGTGTAGTGGTACTCCTGAAGATTTGCGTCTGATGCACATTTATGATATGATTAATCAATTAAAGCTCAAGATCAAGCAGTTTTTTTGTGGCAGCACTATAAATTGCTGACGCAATGGGGAGCATTCGTACTCAGCTGTCACTGCAGTGCAACATTTATTTTCCTTCCATTAATTACATGCTGGTTGAAAATATTACAATATTATACTTGAGCTCTTTGTTGCTGATTGGTTAATTGATGGAGCAGTCCCTTGGCCAAGCTTAGTTAGATTGGTTTCCAAGAGGTGAAATAAACAAAAATATTGCACAAGTACATTTTGTACAAATATGTTTGTTCTTCATTGTGTTACAACAAATGCAACTTCTAAATGACATGCAACACACATAAAAGTTGCAGGTGATCGTCAGTCAGGACGAAGGGTCTGGGCCCGAAACGTCAACTGTACCTCTTCCTAGAGATGCTGCCTGGCCTAGCAACTTTTATGTCTGTTGCTTGAAATTCCAGCATCTACAGATTTCCTCGTGTTTGCGTTCTATATGACGTAATCTGTTTAGTAAAGCAAGGTAATGTTTGCAGAACATTATTAAACAGAATTGACCTTCCAAAGAAGGTACTTGGTCAGAGAATGAAAAGAAACATTTTAAATATGTAAAATGAATTAGATCGATGGAAATTTTTAACTCGGATATTCCATAAGTTTACAGTCTTGAAAGGTGAAAGCATGGAGTTGATGGTAAACAACTAATTCTGGGGTCAACGAAAGACCATGTAGAAGACTGCAGATATCTCAGCTTATAAAGTTAATGATTTTTACAGAGAAAGGAAAGGGCCGCAATGAGAGACTTGAAACCAAAATTAGGTTTAAATGTTTTTTGCAATATTTACCTGGGCATATGTACAAACCCCATTTCCAGAAAAGTTGGGATATTTTCCAAAATGCAATAAAAACAAAAATCTGTGATATGTTAATTCACGTGAACCTTTATTTAACTGACAAAAGTACGGGAGAAAAGATTTTCAATAGTTTTACTGACCAACTTAATTGTATTTTGTAAATATACACAAATTTAGAATTTGATGGCTGCAACAAACTCAACAAAAGTTGAAATAAGACAGAGTTAATATAAGATTGAAAAGTGCATAGAATATTCAAGTAACACCGGTTTGGAAGACTCCACATTAAGCAGGCTAATTGGTAGCAGGTGAGGTATCATGACTGGGTATAAAAGTAGAAAAGGAACGTTTCTCAACTTAAGATTGCAGAGAATTTAGGTCTTTCAACATCTACAGTATATAATATTGTGAAAAGATTCAGAGAATTCAGAGACATCTCAGTGCGTAAAGAGCAAGGTCGGAAACCACTGTTGAATGTGTGTGATCTTCGAGCCCTCAGGCGGCACTGCCTAAGAAACCGTCATGCTACTGTGACAATTATAGCCACCTGGGCTCGGGAGTACTTCGGAAAACCATTGTCACTCAACACAGTCCATCGCTGCATCCAGAAATGCAACTTGAAACTGTATTACACAAGGAGGAAGCCATACATCAACTCTATGCAGAAACGCTGGCGAGTTCCCTGGGCCCGAGCTCATCTCAGATGGACTGAAAGACTGTGGAACCATGTGCTGTAGTCAGATGAGTCCACATTTCAGCTAGTTTTTGGAAAAAAGGGGCGTCAAGTTCTCTGTGCCAAAGATGAAAACGACCATCCAGATTGTTATCAGTGAAAAATGCAAAAGCCAGCATCTGTGATGGTATGGGGGTGCATCAGTGCCCACGGCATAGGTGAGTTGCATGTATGTGAAGGTACCATTGACTCTGAAAATGAATGGCGCATCATGAAGAGGAGAATCAGACAACGGAGACCATGGACTGTTGAGCAGCTGAAGTCTTATATCAAGCAAGAATGGACAAAATTTCCAATTGCAAATCTGCTACAATTAGTATCCTCAGTTCCAAAACGATTAAAAAGTGTTATTAAAGGGAAAGGTGATGTAACACAATGGTAAACATGCCTCTGTCCCAACTTTTGTTGAGTGTGTTGCAGCCATCAAATTCTAAATTTTTGTATGTTTACAAAATACAATTAAGTTGGTCAGTAAAACTATTGAAAATCTTTTCTTTGTACTTTTGTCAGTTAAATAAAGGTTCATGTGAATTAACATATCACAGATTTTTGTTTTTATTGCATTTTGGAAAATATCCCAGCTTTTTTTGAAATGGGGTTTGTAGATTGGCAAGCGTTGGGTGGTAAGTGGCTAAGCAGATTTTTTTTAATGACTTCATGTTTACGGAGAGTGAAACAAGGAAAATTGGCTTGGTGTGAAATGGAATGCTATAGCTTGCGTTTAGTAATAAGGGTGTATAAAGTAATAAAAAACAAAAATTTGTACAGAATAGAGTAACGCAAGTATTAAGGTGCATTAATGTAATGGTTAATTCTGATTTTGAAAATAACCCCTGCCCTAATCTATATGCTCATTTGCAGGTCACACTTAATGTCTTTGACCTTTGCTCTGCCTACAGGTGCTGAGGGACACACGGATGCATCACCTTCGACTTCTCTATATCCTTGGATGCTATGCTGTAATCTTTATGATTCCAACTTGGATCCTTGTCGATCTCTCTGCATTTTTTGTTAACAGCTCAGTTGTGAGTGCCATCTTTATGCAAAGTCTCTGTGCAGTTGGCAACAAGTTGTGTTTCCAGTTTATGTAAGAATTCAACATCAGCCTACGTAGCTGTAAAATTTGCTGCAAAATGATCTGTATTTCAGCTTTTCCTGTTGAACAATGGTACCATAGATTGTTTCAAAATGTGAAGGCCTATGTGAGATGACTAAAGAAACCTGAGTTCCCTAGCTACCTTTGACTTTGAAGAAACACAATAAGGTGATAAAAGAAAATCCTTGACATTAGACCCCCAGGGATAAGATAACAAGCTTAGGACTGACAGGAGATTGAACTTAATTTAGAGGAAGACTTATTGAGATCAGTACATTGGACCTGAGTAAGAAAGAAAGTCAGATTCTTTGCATGCTAATGCATTACTGAAGCACAGGATCTTCTGCATCTTTTCCCTGAAAAGCAAAAGAAAAACGTTCCTTTTTTGAGCAAAGATGATATCAGAACTGTTCTGTATCAACACTCTGTTGTCTTAAGTAATGAAAAGCTTATTTCAGTAGTAAAACTGCAGAGTGTTTCAACATCACAGGACTGATGGGCATTCTCTTGCTCTATCTTCACTCTTCATTTTTACCAGTGAAGGATGTACATCTGTGGAAAGATCACCCATTGGATCTTCTCCCTGCCCCCTGAAACCTGAGTGTTAGAACAGCAGCCTGGCAACAGGCTTGTGGATTCCTGCTGCTGGTACAAGCCAGATCTCTCACTGGAATACATTTCAATCCTTTGGTAAGAATATAGTTCTGAACAATTGCAATACTGCATCAAGCTGTAATGTCATAGTACACAAACAACAGGAATTCTGCAGATGCTGGAAATTCAAGCAACACACATCAAAGTTGCTGGTGAACGCAGCAGGCCAGGCAGCATCTGTAGGAAGAGCTGCAGTCGACGTTTCAGGCCGAGACCCTTCGTCAGGACTAACTGAAGGAAGAGTGAGTAAGGGATTTGAAAGTAGGAGGGGGAGGGGGAGATCCAAAATGATAGGAGAAGACAGGAGGGGGAGGGATAGAGCCAAGAGCTGGACAGGTGATAGGCAAAAGGGGATACGAGAGGATCATGGGACAGGAGGTCAGGGAAGAAAGACAAGGGGGGGGGGACCCAGAGGATGGGCAAGAGGTATATTCAGAGGGTCAAAGGGAGAAAAAGGAGAGTGAGAGGAAGAATGTGTGCATAAAAATAAGTAACAGATGGGGTACAAGGGGGAGGTGGGGCCTTAGCGGAAGTTAGAGAAGTCGATGTTCATGCCATCAGGTTGGAGGCTACCCAGACGGAATATAAGGTGTTGTTCCTCCAACCTGAGTGTGGCTTCATCTTTACAGTAGAGGAGGCCGTGGATAGACATGTCAGAATGGGAATGGGATGTGGAATTAAAATGTGTGGCCACTGGGAGATCCTGCTTTCTCTGGCGGACAGAACGTAGATGTTCAGCAAAGTGGTCTCCCAGTCTGCGTTGGGTCTCACCAATATATAAAAGGCCACATCGGGAGCACCGGACGCAGTATATCACCCCAGTCGACTCACAGGTGAAGTGTTGCCTCACCTGGAAGGACTGTTTGGGGCCCTGAATGGTGGTAAGGGAGGAAGTGTAAGGGCATGTGTAGCACTTGTTCCGCTTACACGGACAAGTGCCAGGAGGGAGATCAGTGGGGAGGGATTTTTTTTTTTTTTGCAAGAGACAGGGTGAGAAGAGGAATAGTCCAGATAGCTGTGAGAGTCAGTAGGCTTATAGTAGACATCAGTGGATAAGCTGTCTCCAGAGACAGAGACAAAGATCTCGAAAGGGGAGGGAGGTGTCGGAAATGGACCAGGTAAACTTGAGGGCAGGGTGAAAGTTGGAGGCAAAGTTAATAAAGTCAACGAGTTCTGCATGCATGCAGGAAGTAGCGCCAATGCAGTTGTCGATGTAGCGAAGGAAAAGTGGGGGACAGATACCAGAATAGGCACGGAACATAGATTGTTCCACAAACCCAACAAAAAGGCAGGCATAGCTAGGACCCATACGGGTGCCCATAGCTACACCTTTAGTTTGGAGGAAGTGGGAGGAGCCAAAGGAGAAATTATTAAGAGTAAGGACTAATTCCGCTAGACGGAGCAGAGTGGTAGTAGAGGGGAACTGATTAGGTCTGGAATCCAAAAAGAAGCGTAGAGCTTTGAGACCTTCCTGATGGGGGATGAAAGTATATAAGGACTGGACATCCATGGTGAAAATAAAGCGGTGGGGGCCAGGGAACTTAAAATCATCGAAAAGTTTAAGAGTGTGAGAAGTGTCTCAGGATGAGGCTTTTCATTCTAGGACGAGGGAGATGTCTTCCTTTTTTAAAGGAAGGGGTTTCCCTTCCACTATCAACTCTGCTCTTAAACGCATCTCCCCCATTTCACGTACATCTGCTCTCACTCCATCCTCCCGCCACCCCACTAGTAATAGGGTTCCCCTGGTCCTCACCTACCACCCCACCAGCCTCCGGGTCCAACATATTATTCTCCGTAACTTCCGCCACCTCCAACGGGATCCCACCACTAAGCATATCTTTCCTTCCCCCCCCTCTCTCTGCATTCCGCAGGGATCGCTCCCTACACAACTCCCTTGTCCATTCTTCCCCCCCATCCCTCCCTACTGATCTCCCTCCTGGCACTT
Source organism: Mobula hypostoma (assembly GCF_963921235.1). Lineage (NCBI taxonomy): Eukaryota > Metazoa > Chordata > Chondrichthyes > Myliobatiformes > Myliobatidae > Mobula > Mobula hypostoma. The sequence continues at coordinate 2,855,544 of NC_086120.1, forward strand.
ATCCGTGTAAGCGGAACAAGTGCTACACATGCCCTTACACTTCCTCCCTTACCACCATTCAGGGCCCCAAACAGTCCTTCCAGGTGAGGCAACACTTCACCTGTGAGTCAACTGGGGTGATATACTGCGTCCGGTGCTCCTGATGTGGCCTTTTATATATTGGCGAGACCCAACGCAGACTGGGAGACTGCTTTGCTGAACATCTACGCTCTGTCCGCCAGAGAAAGCAGGATCTCCCAGTGGCCACACATTTTAATTCCACATCCCATTCCCATTCTGACATGTCTATCCACGGCCTCCTCTACTGTAGAGATGAAGCCACACTCAGGTTGGAGGAACAACACCTTATATTCCGTCTGGGTAGCCTCCAACCTGATGGCAAGAACATCGACTTCTCTAACTTCCGCTAATGCCCCACCTCCCCCTCGTACCCCATCTGTTACTTATTTTTATGCACACATTCTTCCTCTCACTCTCCTTTTTCTCCCTCTGACCCTCTGAATATACCTCTTGCCCATCCTTTGGGTCCCCCCCCCCTTGTCTTTCTTCCCTGACCTCCTGTCCCATGATCCTCTCGTATCCCCTTTTGCCTATCACCTGTCCAGCTCTTGGCTCCATTCCTCCCCCTCCTGTCTTCTCCTATCATTTTGGATCTCCCCCTCCCCCTCCTACTTTCGAATCTCTTACTCACTCTTCCTTCAGTTAGTCCTGACGAAGGGTCTCGGCCTGAAAATCTCTTCCTACAGATGCTGCCTGGCCTGCTGCGTTCATGTCATCGTACACATTGGCTTTGTATATTACTGGACATGAGCTCTTAGGTAAACAGCAAACACACCCTACAGTGTAAATTTTGTCTGGATATAGCAATGAGTGCAGGTGGAAAAGACCATTACAGAAAGAATATGTTAGGAATTTGTACAGAAGTTCATTAGAGCTTTAACAAGATTGCAGTGAATAATTAGGGTATGGCTGGAGTGTTTAGTGCCATTCTGTGTAAGCCATAACTGGAAATATGTTAGAGGAGTGTGAAAAGAACACCAAGGAGTTATTTGAATGATGATCTAAATAATGGTGGAGGCACAAAAGCATTATGGCTCTTTTTGGTGGAGGAGAGCAAAGTCAGGGTAAACTAATAAAATTTCTCAGAGAACAACAGGAATTCTGCAGATGCTGGAAATTCAAGCAACACACATCAAAGTTGCTGGTTAGTCCTGACGGAGGGTCTTGGCCTGAAACGTCGACTGCACCTCTTCCTAGAGATGCTGCCTGGCCTGCAAATTTCTCAGAGTCTTGAGTTCTTTGAGTGAATATTCAAGAATGACAATGATCATGAGAAATATATAAAGCAAAATCGAAAGAATTTTCATGCTTGCTTTAGTTACCACAGCTTATAAAATTTTATTCACCAGAGGTTAAGTGGCAGAGATGGTAGCAATGTGTTAAGGGAAATTGGAGAAAGATTTAAAATAGTGTAGAAATTGGAATTTGAGAACATAGCTCTGCTGGTGGGCTTATCACATTTCTGTGCTGCATTCTAAAACACTGAGCACACTGTGTACATAGCAAAAATATCTAAACTGGTTTGCATTAAGTAATCTTATAATTGCCCAGGAAGGGCCCTCCATTGGTTGGAGTCAACCATGGATGTTGCGACTTAGCTATCTATGTAATACGCAAGCCAGTACACAAACCAGGGCAGTACGATACAGAGAGCAAGCTGTTGCTCATGTAGCAGGCTCCCCTCTCCAGGCAGCTGCTAAATCCGAAGGAATGGCACCAGTGGTATTGCATGAGTTTCTAATTAGCATTGAGTTCAACGTTGGACTGCCTTAGGTCTCCAGGTCCATATTTCTCCTCAGGGTTTACTCTTGAAGACCGCTTCATGAGTGGGTATAGCTGCAAGGCAGCGGAAGTTTGAGATCAGGGTTTTTCTTCTCCTTGGTGAGTTGCTGAGTTGCCAACCACGGCTGACGAGCCCCTTCTGTGTGAATCGACTGGATTTAAGGCTCTAGTACCCGTCATTGCCCCTTTGCCTGACAGTAAAAATGGTTCCACCGGGCTTAGTAGCTAAGCCACATGTGAAGGCCAGGAGCCGGACTTGGTGGTTGTCAGAGGCTATTTGAGACACATGCCATTGGGAGCATTTAATAGGTAGTGAGAGCTTGTCCCCACTATCACCCCAGCTATAACAACCTTAAGGAACCTTTTTGTATCATGAACTCTTGCATCATGAATCCTGACTAACCACACCTAATTTCCACCTGGAGTTGTGGAGTGACATGGGAATGGGCCTTCAGTGCAAATAATCCATGCCGACTATAGCAGGTCTCAGTGGCCTGCATTAAGTGCATAAACCTCCAAGACACTCCCATATACATTTCAAAATGGCTCTTAAATATTGCAGTTATACTTGCCTTATCACTTTCTCTGGCAACTCATTCCAAATACTCACTACCTTTTGTGTAAGGAATTTACCTCTGAGTTCTTTATTAAATCTCTCCCCTTTTACCTTGTATCTGTGTCGTCTAGTTTTGTACTTTCCAACCCTGGTGAAAAGATCATAACTGTCTACCTTTTCAATGCTCTTCATGTTTTTTCTACGCTTTTATGACGTTACTGCTTACATTCCCACACTTCAGGGAATAAACATCCAACATGCCCAACCTCTCCCTATAGCTCAGGCCCTGTAGCTGGGCAGCATTCTTGTAAATCTATTCTGCACCCTCTCCAGTTTGACAATGTCTTTTCTTTAACAGGGTGAGCAAAACTGTACACAACCCTCCCAAGTATAGCCTCACCAATGACTTATATAACTGCAAAATAGTGTCCCTACTAGTAAACTCTGCGCCCTGACAGATGGGGGCCAGCATGCTAAATGTCTTCTTCACCACTATGTATGCTTCCATAGCCACCCTCATTGAAAAGTGCACTTGTATCCCTTGTTCCACAACACTTGTCAGTGCCCTGCCATTTATTGTACAATGAAATCACCTCACTCTTGCCTAAGTTGAAATCTATTTGCCGTTGCTCAGCCCATCTCCCCAACTGATCAAGATCTCTTTGCAATTCATTGTGACCTGTTTTACTATCAATAAGACCTCCTAACTTAACTTACTAGTTGTACCATGTATATTCATATCAAAATCATTTACATAAAAAATGAATAACAGAGATCCTCATGGGCTTCCAATTGGAGAATTGACTTTCAACCATCATCCTCTGCTTTCTTTCTTTCTTTTTTTTTGGTGTGTGCCTGTGTGCGTGCGAGTCTGTGCATCTGTGTGTGCGTGCATCCGTGATGATGTCTTTTTCATGGCTTTTACAAGGCGCAGAGCGAGAGAGAGACTGTGTGGTGTGCCACTCCCCACACAGACATTTTTCGCAGTATTTTTCCCTTTTATTTTTATGAGGTCAAGTTGCGATTTTGACACTCAACCCGGCACAGATGGAAAGCGTACTCTGGAGCGGACCCGGCTGGTTCCGAACCCGGGAACCTCCGCTCCCGGGTCTGGCGCCAATGTCATTGCGCCACCAGCTGGCCCCACCCTCTGCTTTCTCTCATCAAGTTGTTTCTGAATCCACTTCACTCGCTGCCCTGAATCCCATGCAACCTAATGTTCCAGATCAGCCAGCCAAGCGGCACCATGTCAAAGTTCATACAGACAACATTCAGTGCTTTGTGCAACACACACAAAATGCTGGAGGAACTCAGCAGGCCAGGCAGCAACGATGGAAAAGAGTACAGTCGATGTTTCGGGCTGAGGCCCTTCTTCAAGACCTGAAGAAGGGTCTTGGCCTGAAGCATCGTTGGTTTACTCTTTTCCATAGCCTGTCCTGCTGAGTTTCTCCAGCATTTTGTGTGTTGCTTTGGATTTCCAGCATCTACAGATTTTCTCAGCTTTGTGATTCACTGCCCTGCCTTCGTCAATCCCCTTAGTTACCTCTTTGGAAAACTCTGAAAGATTCATCAAATATGACCTCCCACGCACAAACCATGCTTGACTGTTCCTAATTAGGCCTTGACTATCCAAGTGATCTTGTCTGTCAGAATTCCCTCCAATAGCTTCTTAACAACTGAAGTCGGGCTCACCAACCTGTAGTTCCCTGGCCTATCCTTGTACCTTTCTTAACAGTGGAAAACATTAACCACCCTCCAGTTTTCTGGAATTTCACAAATGGCTAATGATGAAATAAATATCTCTGCAAGGTCCTCTACAATTTCTTCACAGGCCCTCTCTTAAGGCCCGGGGTGGACTTCATCAGGGCTTGGGGATTTGCTTAACGCAATTCAAAGCTGAAAATACATCTTCCTTATAATATGCTTATCATCTAAGAGCTCAGTTGCTTTTGCCCTCATTTTTTTGCCATCCATGATATTTTCATTAGAAAACACTGAGGAGAAATAGATATTAAAAATGTCAGGCATCTCCTGTGGCTGCATACGTAGTTGTTAAGAGGAACAAGTCTCTCCCTAGTCACTCTAATTAATTGAAGAACCTTTTGAGATTATCTTTAACCTTGCCTGCCAAATCCATCTCATACCCTTTTTTGCTTTCCTAATTTCCTTCCTAAAGCCTGATCTTAAACTTGTATTAATCAGGTTACAAACAGCTCACAGGAGTGAAACTGTGCTGTAACATGGGAGGATTTGTATTTGGATATTGCTAAAGAGAGATAAAGTATTGAGTTTGAGTGCTGACTGGTGACAAACTATTTTAAGGGAAATAGGTAAGAAAGGTACATAAAGTTAAGCTAGCCGACAATATGAAAGAGGACACCAAAAGTTTTTCAAGAATATAAAGAGTAAAAGAGAGGTGAGAGTGGATATCAGACCACCAGAAAATGATGCTAGAGAAGTAGTAACTGGAGACAAAGAAATGTTTGACAAATTTAAGTATCTTGTGCCAATCTTCACTGGAGAAGACACTATCAGGATGCCAAAAATTTGAGAGTGAAAATTTGAAAAATTTGGACAGAGTCCAAAGAAGTGAGTCATTGCCAGTTGCCGGTTAGCCTGACTTCAGTGGTTGGGAAGATGTTGGAGTCCATCTTTAAGGTTGAGATTTCAAGGTGCTTGGGGGCACATGATAAAATAGGCCAAAGTCAGCATGGTTTCCTTGAGGGGAAATCTTGTCTGACAAATCTGTTGGAATTCTTTAAGAAAATAACAAGCAGGACAAAGGAGAGTCTCTGTATATTGTACACTTGGATATTCAGAAGGCCCTTTGACAAGGCACTGCACATGAGGTGGCTTAACAAGATAAGAGCCAATGGTATTACAGGGAAGAAAGCAGTATAGATAGAAGATCGGCTGACTGGCAGGAGGCAAAGAGTGGGAATAAATGGGGTCTTTTCTGGCTGGCTGCCAGTAACTACTGGTGTTTGGACCACTTCTTTTCAAATTATACTTATGTCAATGAGTTGGATGACCTAACTGATGGCTTTGTGGCCAAGTTTGTAGATGATATGAAGATGAATGGAAGGGCAGAAAGCAGGGAGTCTGCAGGACTTAGATTGGGAGAATGGGCAAAGAAGTGGCAGATGGAATATCGTTGTATGGCCATGCGCTTTGGTAGAAGAAGTAAAGGCATAGACTGTTTTCTAAATGGGAATAACATTCAAAAATCAGAGGTCCAAAGGGAGTACTCGTACAGGATTCCCTGAAGGCCAACTTGCAGATTGAGTCAGTGGTAAGGAAGTTAAATGCAATGTTAGCATTCATTTCAGAGTACTAGAATATAAAAGTAAAGGTGTAATGCTGAAGCTTTATAACACATTGGTCAGACCACACTTGGAATATTAGGAGCAGTTTTAGGCCCCTTATCTAAGAAAAGATGCATTGGCATTAGGCAGAGTCCAGAGAACGTTCACGAGAATAATTCTGGGAATGAAAGTGTTAAAGTATGAGGAGTGTTTGATGGCTCTGGACCTCTGCTTGCTGTTGTTTAGAAGAATGAAGGGGGGATCTTATTGAAACCTATCGAATAATGAAAGGCCCAGATGGAGTGGATGTGAAGAGTATGTTTCCTATAGTGTGGGAGTCTAGGACCAGAGAACATGGTGTTAGAATAGAGAGACATCCATTTAGAACAGAGATGAGGAGGAGTTCCTTTAGCCAGAGGGTAGTGAACCTGTGAATTGCCACAGAAAGCTGTGGCGGCTAAGTCATTGGGTAAAGAAGAGATTGATAGGTTCTTGCTTTGTCAGGGTGTCAAAGGTTATGGGGAGAAGGAAATGGGGTTGTGGGTTAATAAACGCAACACACATCAAAGTTGCTGGTGAACGCAGCAGGCCAAGCAGCATCTATAGGAAGAGGCGCAGTCGACGTTTCAGGCTGAGACCCTTCGTCAGGACTAACTGAAGGAAGAGTGAGTAAGGGATTTGAAAGCTGGAGGGGGAGGGGGAGATGCAAAATGATAGGAGAAGACAGGAGGGGGAGGGATAGAGCCAAGAGCTGGACAGGTGATAGGCAGAAGGGGATACGAGAGGATCATGGGACAGGAGGTCCGGGAAGAAAGACGGGGGGGGGGGGGGTGACCCAGAGGATGGGCAAGAGGTATATTCAGAGGGACAGAGGGAGAAAAAGGAGAGTGAGAGAAAGAATGTGTGCATAAAAAAGAGTAACAGATGGGGTACGAGGGGGAGGTGGGGCCTAGCGGAAGTTCGAGAAGTCAATGTTCATGCCATCAGGTTGGAGGCTACCCATACGGAATATAAGGTGTTGTTCCTCCAACCTGAGTGTGGCTTCATCTTTACAGTAGAGGAGGCCGTGGATAGACATGTCAGAATGGGAATTGGATGTGGAATTAAAATGTGTGGCCACTGGGAGATCCTGCTTTCTCTGGCGGACAGAGCGTAGATGTTCAGCAAAGCGGTCTCCCAGTCTGCGTCGGGTCTCACCAATATATAAAAGGCCACATCGGGAGCACCGGACGCAGTATATCACCCCAGTCGACTCACAGGTGAAGTGATGCCTCACCTGGAAGGACTGTTTGGGGCCCTGAATGGTGGTAAGGGAGGAAGTGTAAGGGCATGTGTAGCACTTGTTCCGCTTACACGGATAAGTGCCAGGAGGGAGATCAGTGGGGAGGGATGGGGGGGACGAATGGACAAGGGAGTTGTGTAGGGAGCGATCCCTGCGGAATGCAGAGAGAGGGGGGGAGGGAAAGATATGCTTAGTGGTGGGATCCCGTTGGAGGTGGCGGAAGTTACGGAGAATAATATGCGTCCAGTGCTCCCGATGTGGCCTTTTATATATTGGTGAGACCCGATGCAGACTGGGAGACCGCTTTGCTGAACATCTACGCTCTGTCCGCCAGAGAAAGCATGATCTCCCAGTGGCCACACATTTTAATTCCACATCCCATTCCCATTCTGACATGTCTATCCACGGCCTCCTCTACTGTAAAGATGAAGCCACACTCAGGTTGGAGGAACAACACCTTATATTCCGTATGGGTAGCCTCCAACCTGATGGCATGAACATTGACTTCTCTAACTTCCGCTAGGCCCCACCTCCCCCTCGTACCCCATCTGTTACTCTTTTTTATGCACACATTCTTTCTCTCACTCTCCTTTTTCTCCCTCTGTCCCTCTGAATATACCTCTTGCCCATCCTCTGGGTCACCCCCCCCCCGTCTTTCTTCCCGGACCTCCTGTCCCATGATCCTCTCGTATCCCCTTCTGCCTATCACCTGTCCAGCTCTCGGCTCCATCCCTCCCCCTCCTGTCTTCTCCTATCATTTTGCATCTCCCCCTCCCCCTCCAGCTTTCAAATCCCTTACTCACTCTTCCTTCAGTTAGTCCTGACGAAGGGTCTCGGCCTGAAACGTCGACTGCGCCTCTTCCTATAGATGCTGCTTGGCCTGCTGCGTTCACCAGCAACTTTGATGTGTGTTGCTTGAATTTCCAGCATCTGCAGAATTCCTGTTGTTTGAGGGTTAATAAATCAGCCATGATGGAATGGCAGAGCGGACTCAATGGGCTGAATGACCTATATATTGTGGTCTTATGGTCTTGTAATGGGAAACGATTCTCTTTAGTTATTACCATTCCTATTCTGTCCTGTCTGTCTTTGACCTTTTTCACTGCAGTAGAGTAGTACAACATAAACTAGGAGGACATTTTCCACTGAGATATTTTACACCCTCTGGAGTGACATTGAATTTTCTAACCTGGTAAACTTCTCACATCTTTTCCCATTATGTTCCCATTATATTCCATTTCTTTAAAATATTTTACTAGTAGTCATCACTCATCCCCTAAATCACCTGATGACATGGATGTGCTTACTTACCAAAATCTTCAGCCTCACTCCTGAAAATTGTTCCCCAGTCCCTATATTCTTTACAGGCTGTTAGCGAAAAGATCTTTTCTTTCTACCGAGTCAAATCAGATTTATTATCACTGACATAAGTCATAAAATTTGTTTTGTGGCAGCAGTATAGTACATAAAATTACTATGAGTTTCAAAAAAACAAGTAAATAAATAGTGCAAAAAGAGGAAAAATGAGATAATGTTCATGAACCATTCAGAAATCTGACGGCAGAGGGGAACAAGTTGTTCCTAAACTGTTGAGATAATGTTCATGGTTCATGAACCATTCAGAAATCTGATGGCAGAGGGGAACAAGTTGTACTTGACCCTCACCAGATGGATATCATCTTCTTGAGGCATTGCCTTTTGAACATGTCCTCAGAGTAGGGAGGGTTATACTCATAATTGATTTGGTTAAGTCTACAACCCTCCATAGCCTCCTTCAATCTTACACATTGGAGTTTCCATACCAGACACTGATGCAACCAGTCAGAATGCTTTTCACTCTATATCTGTGGAAATCTTGCAATTCTTTGGTGACATACCAAATCTTCTCAAACTATAGCCACTATAGTGCTATGTGTTTGCATCAATGTGTTGGGCCCAGGATAGATTATGCAGTGCAAGGTGGTGATTGTGGCACCACTCAACCAGCTAATCTGTATCACTTCTGTACGTCTGTTCCTCGCCAGACTGGATCGCTGTAGTTGTAACACAATGTATGCTTTCCTAGAATCCTGCAAGGTACTTCTTGGAGAGCAGACCTTTACCCACTGGAAGTTTGGAGGAATTTCCTGGGACCACCTATGTGCACCATTTATCATCTAGTTTGCATATTGCAACAGCAGGGAGAGGAAAGAACATGAATTTTAAAAGTTAAAGCTAGGAAGTTAGGAGAAAGCTAACAAGCATAGTTTTCACTTGTGTGAGTTAGTGATCATCAAGCTGCTGCCTTTCTTTTCCAGACAGATACCTCGCACTGGCATTGGACACTCGTATTACTGATTGTCAGTGGTTTCTGTAACTTTGCTCAGAACATGGTTGCCTTCAGTATCCTGAACCTCATCAGCCCACTTAGCTACTCAGTGGCCAATGCTACCAAGAGAATCATGGTGATTACAGTGTCTCTACTCATGTTGCAAAACCCAGTTACTGCCACCAATATCGTGGGGATGATGACTGCTATTGTCGGGGTGTTTGCCTATAACAAGGTCAGTCTTTGTGCTATTTTCCTTATTAAAATGGGATTCCTCTTTACTGTGCTAATTCCTATTCTTGTTTATTTAGACGAGCTAATCTTTTTTTCCTCTTTGGTACATGTATAGATGGAAGAAAAAGTTTGTGAATTCTTTGCAATCACTTGATTTTCTGCATTAATTACTCTTAAAATGCAGTCTGATCTTCATCCAAGTCACAATTAAAAAACAAACACCAATCTGCCTGAACTAATAACACACAAACCATTGTACTATTCCTTGTCAATACGAGTCCACCATTTAAACAATCACAGTGTAGGGTCAAAAAAGGATGTGAACCTCTGGGGTAATGCCTTTTACAAAAGCTATTTGGCGTCAGGTGTTCGAATCAATGAGATGAAATTGGAGGTGTGGGTTGTAAAGGTGCCCTGCTCTATAAAAAAGACACACAAGGTTGCGTTACTGACTTGAGAAGAGCCTGCTCTTCTCAAGAAAGATCTGTTCATGTGCACCATGCCTTGCGGGAACAACTTTCAGAGGACCTTAGAAGAATTGTAGAGATGCATGAAGCTGGAAAAGGCTACAAAAGCAGTTCTGAAGACCTGAGTGTTCATCAGTTCACAGTAAGAGAAATTGTCTGCAAATGGGGAAATTCAGTACTGTTGCTGCTCTCCCTAGGAGTGGGCGTCCTGCAAAGATCACAACATGCTGAAGGAGGTGAAAAGGACAAAAGAGAAAATCTGCAGATGCTGTAAATGCAAGCAACACACACACAATAGTGGAGTCTCATGGCAGATTGGCCTGATGCAAGGGCGCAAATACCAAGAACACAATAAACCAAGCAAAATTTTATCAAACTTTACTTTCTATTCATAGCATGCTACGGGGGAAGTTACAGACTGATGTCCCAAAGAGCCAGTCTGGACACTGCCCTCCTCCGAATCACAATTCTCCACAATTTATAACATTGATCACGTATGCAGGAAATCTTATGATTACAAGTTAAGACAATATTAGAATAATTTCAGTCACATGCCATTAGATGTAAAATCATCATTTGTTAGTTATTACTGCATTACGCTATCCTTCCCATATTTAGTTATACCTTGAGATGTCCCTTCAATCATTCTTATACACATATTTAGTTATGCCTCAAGATGCTTTGGTATGAGCAGATAATTCCTTATTTGAACTTTTATCTGACATTTTCAGAGACAATGGACCTGTTGCTGGGTAAGGTTTCTTTCTGACTTGTCCAACAACAGTAAACTAAGTTGCTTATAAGGTGATTGATCATTAGCTAATCATTGTTCTTAGTACTTACTTATCCCTCTACTCTATCAGGAGGAACTCAGCAGGCCAGACAGCAGTTATGGAAAAGAGTACAGTCGACTTTTCGAGCTGAGATCCTTCATCAGGACTGGAAAAAATTCCTTGCAGGGATGCCTAGCCTGAAGAAGTTTAAATCTTTCCTTGAGTAGTTCACAGAAACCCGCTCTAACTGCTCCCTACCATGATCTCTGCTGCCCTCTGACTCTTTGAGTATGTGCTCACCCAGACCCACTACCACAGCCACGTATCCTTCCTGGGAACATGTCTTCGCCGCCAGTTTGTACCTTATCTTTCTTTCCAGTACCGATGAAGGGTCTCGGCCCATAATGTCAACTGTACTCTTTTCCATAGATGCTGCCTGCCCTGCTGAGTTCCTCCAGCTTTCTGGGAGGTGGAAAAGAATCCGAGGGTAACAGTAAGAGACCTGCAGGAATCTGTAGAACTTGTTGAAGTCTCTGTTCATCTGTGCACTGTAAGCAAACCACTGAACAAGAATGGTGTTCATGGAAGGACGCCATGGAGGAAACCACTGCTCTCAAAAAAAAATTGCTGCACATCTCAAGTTTGCAAAAGACCACCTGGATGTTCCACAATATTCTGTGGACAGATGAGACAAAAGTTAAACTTTCTGGTCAAAATGCACATTGCTATGTTTGGAGGAAAAGGGGCACTACACACCAACACCTCATCCCAACTATGAAGCATGGTGGAAAAAACATCATCATTTGGGGCTGCTTTCCTACCTCAGGGCCTGGATTGCAATCATTGAGGGAGCAATGAATTCCAAATTGTATCGAGACGTTTTGTAGGAGAATGTCAGGGTAGCAGTCTGTCACCTGAAGCTTAATAGAAGTTGGATGACGCAACAAGACAATGATTCAAAACGCAAGTAAATCAACAATAGAATGGTGTAAAAAGAAGAAAATATGTTTTTGGAATGGCCAAGTCAGAGTCCAGACCTTAACCCAATTGAGATGCTGTGGCATAACCTGAAGAGGGCTGTTCATGCAAGGTAGCCCAGAAATATTGATAAATTGAAACACTTTTGTATGCATGGAGGAATGGTCTAAAATTCCTTCTGCAAGTCTGACCTACAGGAAAAGTTTGGTAGAGGCTACTGCCGCTAAAGGAGGTTCTACTAGTTATTATCTGCAAGGCTTCATGTACTTTTACAGCCTGGACTGTGAATGATCATGTGTATTAGCTTAGGCAGATTGTACTTGTCTATTGTTGTGACTTAGATGAAGATTTTATAAATAATTAATGCAGAAAAACTGGTAATTGCAAAGGGTTCACAAACTTTTTCTTGCAAGTTAGACACAGTTCTACCAAGCTATTCAAATATAGGGTGACAGCGGGTGACAGGTCAATATTATCACACCTGAACAGCAGACAAGGTGCTGGAGAACTCATTGGGTCAGACATCTGTGGAGGGAAATGGCTAGTCGATGTTTCAGGTAAAAACTTGCTGCAAAACAACACATTTTACATAATATATGAGAGTGATGATACTGATTCTCATTCTGGACTAAAACAGAAATTTCTCTCCATTGATGTTGCCTGATCCACTGAGTTCCTCCAGCATCTTGTGTGTTGCTCCAGCTTAGATTCCAGCATCTTCGGTGTCTTCGGGTCAAAATGGCACTGAGCTGTGGTGCCATTGAGGTCTTTGCTCAGACTTAGACTTAATTGTTTTTTTTAAGTTTTAGGGATTGTTTTGGGGACAGAGAGAGGAGTTAAGGATCAAGTGAGGATTTGGTGACAGGGAGGTGGAGGAGTTATGGGTCAGGCCAGTTTGAGGCCTCTACTCCGTGTGCGAAGGGCATGTGACCAAGAACATCTGTGGATGATGGATTGATGAGTGCTGTGGATGAGACCAGTGGCGATGTACACTGGGGCTTGTTGTGCAGTTGATGTTTTATTGCTTTCTCTGTTCTCTTTTGTGTTCTGTGTTATTTTGCCAAGCATTGTGGGCATGATATGTGGCTTAGATTGTGTTCGTTGTCAACACAAATGATGCATTTCACTGTATGCTTTGGTGCACATGTGATAAATGAATATGATTCTTGTATTGTCCTGTGCATATTTGGAGGAAAACCACAAGAAGATGTAAGCACTTAAGGATTACCAGTGACTGGATCGTAATTTTCCCTCTCCCTCCCATTTCTTGATTACATTTGTCTTTCTGTAAACCAGAGACTGTAATGTTGGATGTTCTGCTTTAATTTTTTTAGTCACCTTGTGTTACTAAAGAGAAATAGTTCGTTATCCTGAGAAATCAATACTCAACTACCTAAAATTTAGTATCCTTAAACAATACCTGGTCATATTCTGTCTCTTTACTCAACAGGCTAAATATGATGCCAATCAAGAGGCCAAGAGGAAGTTGCTCCCAGTAACTTCAGGGGATCTTATTTCCCTTAATCAGTATCAAGAACTGTCTGATGAACAGAAGGTACAGCTGAATGGGACGGCACTGTACCCACAGCACTCTGAGTACCAGTACGGACGGACTGGTCTGCTGGCAGAACAGTCACAGTACAACCGACAGAGCAACGCTGGAGCCACCTATGTGTCCAATCGATTCGATGTCTAAGACTTGTGAATGGAGGCGTACAACTTCATTCGTAACTTATTCTGTGCACTGTTGGAAACCTTTGGTTATCCGATAGATTTTATCAAGAGACCTCATCTGAGGCCCTATTATTTTAATTTTCTGGTATTCGAGAGAAGACTGTAACTTGGATTTGATGAAGATGTGTGTTATATTCTCTGCAATTCTACTCTTTTTCCAGCATTCACTCAGGCCGGATATCATGGGGATTAAGAGCGGGATGGTAAACCAGTGTGAAATGATTACTTCACATGAAGAAGGGTTCTGCTTATGTTGATTCCCTGCCGCAAAGCCTATTGATTAGATGTTGGATTGGTAATGAACGATTAATGGCCCTGGCCATCTGATCCATTGTAGTCTCTGCATGACAGAATTGTGTTTAAATGCAATACAGTTGACCAAATCTTCATCTAATGATACTTTTGGGGTGACTTTTTGTCAATCATATTCCGTTTATATAGATAATGATCTTTTGACTGTCAGTGATTGGTGAATTGGCAAGTATTGATCAATTAGTTCCAGTATCTTCCATGCTGTATGTAAATATGTGTGTGCTTTGGGAGGAGGGAAGGTATGACATCATTGTTAAGGTCTACCTCTGTAATGTGCATGCTAGTTCAATACCCAGGCTGGTGTTTGTTAACAATAGACACCCTGGTAACCAGACTTGATTTGATAAGCTGCTGGTGTTTACAGTATAGATTAGTTGGATTCTGATCATGCTAACTCTAAATCATAATAATCTACTTTAGCATCCCAAGTTTAAGCAAGCAAGTCAAATAAACAGACGCATATGGTGATTGAACTACAGATCATATATTGTTGTCCCCCATAATCAAGTTTTAACAGATTAGCTGAGCTGAGTTAGAAGGTCATAGGCTCAAGCCCACTTCAGAATTTTCAGCATACAATCTGAGCTGCAATTGGCTACAATGACAAGAGAGCTCAAGAACAGAAACATTTTTTTTGCAAAGCCCTGTAATTTTGATTGCTGAATGTAAGGAGAGCATGGGAGTTGTTCCTAATGCCTGGGCCAATGTTTCTCAACCAAAGTTACCAAAACAGATTTTTATATCACCTACTGTATTTGTTAGGACAGCTGTTCGTGGGATCTCGCTGTATGCAAGCTGATTATTGTGCTCCTACATCACAACAATAAATGTGGAAAGTTTTTTTTTGCGGGGGGGGGAGCTTTGAAAAGGCACAAAGCACTGGGTGAATGCAAATCTTTTCTATATTCAGACAACCCAGTAATTTGTAATATTTAAAATTGTAGACAGCTGTGTTGGGAAATGTGTGCTTGTACGGGTGAAATCGTGAGGTGTCAGTCTACAATTGATGCTGGCAGCCAGTGTTCAGGACAAGTGTGCAGGCTCCAAGATGGGAACAAATCTCTTTAAAATGTTGAAAATTCGATAGATTAGGATTTACAAGAAGATGGTGCAGAAGTAAGCTGCAAGTTATTTTCAGTGTATTTCTTCTTGTGAATAGCGTACATAGAACAGGAACCTGTCATTTCTGTACAGATGCAGTTTTATACACTATTGTTCATAATCACCCAAGAATTGGTTCTACTGTGTCAGAGTTACATGTACCCAAATATTCATCCATTCTGTTTTGCTCTTTTGTAAAGCAAAATCATTAGTTACAGTTAAAAAAAATTGGCAGTAACTAAATATGTATCAGCTGGCTAAATTGCTGGTCTTGGATTGACTTGTGTCATGCAGCAGTTTGTTGTGCCCAAAGAGAGAGATAAATGCTTTAATGAATGAAAAATAGTCACATCAGTACTACCAAATAAAAGGGAAGTGCTTTCTGTACTTGTTCATCATACAATCCTCTTGGTGCTTGTTTCTTCACTGGTTCCTGTTTCCTTTAGATTTGAGAATAGCTTCCATTTCCACTGGGGCTCACATTATGTCACTATTTTTCTTGGACTGTTACTGTCTTCCTTTCTTTGTATCTTCTGCATATTAAATCATCTTATAATTGAAAATGATTTGTTCACACTTTCCTGTTCCCCCAATTACTGCCCACCCTGAACAGTTTAATGCCAAAAGTGAACATTGGTAATTGCAGTGTATGTGCAGGGTGCAGGGTCCAGGTGCATTCCTCAAAGGGGAGGACCATGCAATAATGTGTAACGAAATTCTCAATGTTATAAATGGAAGAGGTCCAGAGGTCTGTTTTTATAATTTTTAAGTTATTAGTTAAAATCCAGCTAGGTAACATTTTGCATTGCATTCCACTTTTTGTGCCCTGAAGTTTGTATGGCTTCAGCATTAGCAAAGATGGTGATAGCGCTCTGCATCACCACGATAATTAAACCAATTCCCATTATAACTTACTGAATATAAACTGTGGGGAGCATTTGAAGTTAAAATGTCCTATTTAAGCCTGTTTTACACATCATTCACTGAAACTCTTCCAGGTTGTCACTGAGAATCTTATTTTGCAGTATATCTAAGAAGTAGAACTCATTTTGGGAGTTCATTGAAACATTTTTATTGGTAATTCTCATGCTGAATTCCATTGCTATGTTTAAATTTCTATCCTGTCTTGCCAAGACTGTGCTCTTTGTTTAAACTATGCAGCTTATTCCTTAAAGGGGAAGAAGTTTATTCCTCAAATTGACTAAATTCCATTGCTTCAAAAATATTCAAGTAATTGTAAAGTATTTTGGAAAATACATGAGATGCCTTTATCTAAAAGGTACATGTGTACTGCAAACTCAAGATCTATAAGTATATGCATACTGCAGCTGCAGAATATCATTAATTGTTACAGTGTATTTGGCTTGGTTCTGAAGTGATGCCCATATGTTCAACTACTTGCAGTTCTCAATAGTGCAGCCTGTATTGAATGCTAGAGAAACATTCATTTGATCTGATAAAATGACCTCTGTTACCAGTTTTAAAACAAATACATCTGAGTTTTAACACAAAAGCTTAACACAGCTGTAAGGTTTAAAGATGGAATAAAATGGTTTAAAGATCTGCTCAGCTCCCACTGATGGCTGCACTGCCAGCTATAAAGATAGTGGATTGTGCCCATCCATAGTTCATGTTCTGACAGTAGTTTAATTTCATCCACATCTCCACATTTTTTGTCTCTTTAGAGCACATAAGACTGATTTATCTGGCTTTAAATAGCCTTTTTTAAATGTTGTGCAATATTTATTTTATAAATACTGTAGACATTTGAGATTAAATCTACCTCTCAGGGTTTAATTGTGGGTAGTGTACTAGTTGTATGCAGGTGTAATTAATATTCTCAACAGCTGTGTCACTGAAATGTGTAAAACTAATTAGCTTAAAAATTGGACAGATTACTTCTCTTGGAATGGGGTTTTACATATAAGATATGCAAATCTATAATTTAAAAAGTCATATAGGAAATTGGGGTATTTCTAATTGAACATGAAAGCAATTGGTTTGTGAAGTTTCATGTAGCCAGTCAAGTGCAAACGTTTTTTGAAGCTGGATAATGGAAGTTTAATAATCTTAAGAGGTGCAGGTACATATGGGATGAAGAATTAACGAGTATAGGAAATTTAGAAATTTGGGGATCTTAGTAGCAAAAGGGAACATAGGTTACTTGCTAACTTGGAGAGAATAGAACACAAAGGAGTTCAGGGGTACATGAATTTAGGCTATGTAACAAGTTAATTCGAATAAAGTTTGAATCTGGTGTGCTACTTACTCATTTTCTTGCTGTTATCTAGAGATTTACTTTTTAATCAAATAACATTAACAGAAAAATTGCTCCCCTTAGACAAGTCACCCATCCTTTGTTTAAAAAGGAAATCATTATATTTGTTTTAAGGACAGTGTGTTGCTGTGCAATTCATTGCTGTTCAAAATTTTACTTTTGTCCATTAGTATAAACAATGGTAAAAGTGTTCGTATTCTCTTTTGTCACAGTGAAAATTATGCTTCATAATCTAATGTGAATTACAGAATTAAGTGAATTTTCTCTTGGACCTAGTTTAGACTCGCAGCATTAAGTTAATTTCTAATGAAGTTAAAATGTATTTTGGGGGGAATTCAGTGATTTGCTTGCTTGTTTTTCTAGCAGAGGTGTTGATTTTACATTAAAATAATTATTCATAACAATATAGGCATCTGATATAATGCCGGTACTACAGAAACAAAGCTTCCAAGGATGCCAGAGTGTTCTGACATGCAGGTTTTTCTCCCTCTCTCATGGAATGCGTCTATCCTTCTCTGGCCATATTGTGTATATTTTCACTCCGACATCTTTGTCCTTAAACTAACTGCCTTAATTAGCAAACAAAGTAAGTACAGTTAGTAATGAAGGTGTTGAATGTCTTGCCCTGAAAGTGAATTGACCTGGGATTTTAAAACGCAAATAACAGGAATTCTGCAGATGCTGGAAATTCAAGCAACACACATCAAAGTTGCTGGTGAACGCAGCAGGCCAGGCAGCATCTCTAGGAAGAGGTACAGTCGACGTTTCAGGCCGAGATCCTTCGTCAGGACGGCCCTGATGTAGGGTCTCGGCCTGAAACGTCGACTGTACCTCTTCCTAGAGATGCTGCCTGGCCTGCTGCGTTCACCAGCAACTTTGATGTGTGTTGCTTGACCTGGGATTTAGTGAGATAAATGCATGATTTAATTCTCCACTGCAAACTGATCACCATCCCCCTCATTACAGGCTGCATGTCCAAATGCAGCTCACCAGTACAACCAATCTGAAACTAAATATTTTGTTATGATATTCCCCTTTTTAATTTCATGTTTAGCTTTCAGTCTTACTGTAATAGATGTAGTTTGTATTAATTATTTTTGTGTGATAATAAAGACATTTAAGGCTCTAAATATTACAACAGATTTCCCTACTGTTTCTCAAGTTCAGTGGCTGGAAGCCCTTGAGAGTGAAGTGTGTGTGTGTGTGTGTGTGTGTGTGTGTGTGTGTGCGCGCGCGCGCCAATGCTCACTAGTGTATCATGTCTGCCTACAGACTATTTTTAATTTAACAAGTGTTAATGGAAGAAAATGTGTTAATTAATAAAGTGAAAAGTGAAGTCAGCACTGCCGTGAGTCTTTTATTTGAATACCCTCAATCCAATACAACAGGCAATTTGTGGTGAAGGGGTTACATCGGAGAATCACTGGATAGGTGCTATTGCTTGTGGGCAAAACACTGCACTTGCTTTGCTCTGATTTTAATTTATCTAAAATATGTTGTGAAAGTTTCTAACTAGTTATCATCTGAATTTCAAACTCCATTTTTTCAGCTTGATTCCAAGATACAAACAGGTTATATATTTACATTTTATTTCTAGTATTTATACAAGTTATACCATAATCAAACAGTTATGTCAAGAATGGGCTCGTGTTCTTAAAAGGGCAAGCTGAGGAAAGATCTGATAAAGGGCTTATGAAACTTGAATAGCTGAATGTAAGGAATGAGATAGCTCTAATGGGGATTCAAACCCAGTGTTATGAATGTAAAATGGTGATGAATAAATTTAAGGTTTTATCGTATTATGAAGATTTAGTTTTCTTGAGTATTTGAATTGAATAACATGTATCATGATTGAAAATTGGATAAATACTTAAAGGAATAGAAGGACATGCTGCTAGGATTGATGGACTCAGCTGTACAGAGGCTTGTGAAATACCAGCATAGACCAATTGAAGCAAGACGAGCATTGTAGTTTGTGCTGTAATTTTCTATTAACTCTACATTACATCCATACTGTGACTCTGAAATTAAAATGATCTTCAAACTTTAAAGAAAACTATAGATCATGGACAGCCAAATTAATTTTACAAATGTTCATGTCCAACTTTTCCTCAGACTCCAGGTAGACAAAATATGGAATAGTGCATCAAAAGAAGTAGAATTTAAGCTCTGTAACATCTCAGCATTAGCTGGAAATAACCCAACATTAGCCATCATCAAGTTTTAATCCTCATGTTTTCAATCTTATAAAATCGCCATGCCCTCAGTGCTTCCCCTTTCGTCATGGAATATAAAATGCATTCAGGCACCTTCTCAATTTCTATTACCTCAATAACAAGCTATTTTATCTCTTCTTCCCTTGGAACATTTCTCATCAACTGTAGACAAGGATGGGAGCAAATAGTATGGGAAAGTATTTGGGAGAAGACAAATTATGATGCAAGAACTTGGGAACAGATGTACTCAGGGAAATGCACACTGAAAATAATGAGTTGAGGAAGCACTTGCATGAGGTTCTGGATAGGTTTGTTCCATTCGAGGCAGGGAAAGAATGGGTGAAGGAACATCTAGTTGGGGGGGGGGAGGGAATATACTTAAGGTTAGGAAGCAAGGTCAGACAGGGCTCTAGCATTACAAGGTAGCCAGGAAGGAGCTCAAGAATGGAGTTAGGAAAGCAAGAGGGGACATGAGAAAACCTTGGCAAGTACAATTAAGGAAAACCCCAAGATGCTCTACTGGTACATGAAGAAGAGGATAACTAGAGTGAGTGTAGGACCAATCATGGATAAGAGAGGAAACGAGTTCCTGGAGTCAGAGGTTCTTAATGAGTACTTCAGTATTCACCAGTAAGTGGGGCATTGACAAATGTGAAGTCATTGTAGAACAGGCTGATATCTTGGAATATGTTGACATTAGAAAGAGGGTGTAGAGGAACATACGAAAAACTTTTGGAGAGGCAAGTCCCTGGACCCAGAGAGGATATTTCTCAGGTTACTATGGGAAGCGATTGCAATGTTTTTGGAAATCTTTGCATCCTCACTGGCCACAGGAGAAGTGTCAAAGAATTGCAGGGTGGCAAATGGTATTCCTTTGTTCGAGAAAGATAATTGGGATAACCTTGGGAATTATAGATCAATGAGTCTTATGTCAGTGGTGGGCCAACTATTGGAAAGGATTCTTAGACAGGATTTTTGAGCATTTTGAGAAGCATAGTCTGATTGGGGATTGTCATCATGGCCTTGTGAGGAGCAGGTCATGCCTTACGAGCCTCGTTGAATTCCCTGAGGAGGTGACAAAACATGAGCAGTGGATGTGGAGTACAGTAAATGAATTTTATTAAGGCATTTGACAAGGTTCCTCATGGTAGCCTCATTGTCAGGAGGTCAGTGACCAGTGGTATTCTGCAGGGATCTGTTCTGGGGCCCCCTGCTCTTTCTGATTTTTATAAATAACTTGGGTGGGTGTGTTAGTAAGTTTGCAGATAATACGAAGATTGGTGGTGGTGTGGATAGAGTAGAAAGTTATAAGAGACATTTATAGGATGCAGAGCTGGCAGATGGGAGTTCAATCTGGAAATGTAAAGTAATTCACTTTGGAAGGTTGAATGTGAATGTAGAATACAGGGTTAATGGCAGGATTTTTAACAGTGTAGTGGTACAAGGAGATCTTGGGGTTCATGTCCATTGATCTCTTAAAGTTGCAGTGCAAGTAGATACAGTGTCAAGAATGCATATGGTTTGTTGACCTTCATTGGTCAGGGGTTTGAGTTCAAGAGCTGCAAGGTAATACTGCAGCTCAATAAAACTCCAGTTAGACCACACTTGGAATATTGTGTTCAGTTCTGATCACCTCATTATAGTAAGGATGTGGAAGCTTTACAGAAGGTGTAGAGATTAACCAGGAAGATACCTGGTTAAAGCACGTGCCTTATGAGGATAGGTCGAGTGTGCTAGTATTTTCTCTAGAGCTAAATAGGATGAGAGGTGACTTGATAAAGGTATACAAGATGATACAAGAGGCATTGATTCAGTGTAGTGTTCTCATGCAGTGTGTTGAAACTCTGACTAAACACAAAGTTAAACCGAAGCCAATGAAGACAGAGTCATAGTAAGGTTAACCATTTACTGTTCACTCTTCCACATTAACATCGTATGATGAAAACTGTTGATAAAAGACGAACATATAGTGTCTGTTTCATTCATGAGACCACGCGTGGTTTTTTCTTTTAGTGAGTGTCTTCAGCCGCCCAGGGCAGGGGAGGGGACGTGTCAACTGCCACTGGGATTGAGCTGACCCCGCGTTTGAAATTGAAAAGCCGCCATGCGCGCTGCTCTAACCGCCGCTTCCTTTAACAGAATCCGCGTTAATATTTTTAATTCAACATGTCTACTGTCATATGAACTTACGGCGTTGCTTCTATAATGTTTCTTTGTGGGTAGACACGGAGCTCTTCATATTCATGCTGCATGCACAGCCCCCAACTTTCCACTTTCTCTGAACCGGAAGTTACCCCCAAGACGCGGCGAAACCGGAGGTGACATCACCACATGCCGCGACATACCACAGACAATGAACTTTACCTTTGTTAAACTGCAACGTAGTTCTCAACTTTCAACCCCAACTAGAAAATAGTTACAAACAAATTATTTAAAGCAGAAATTTAACAAAGTCAAACAAATGCCTTAAGGGCAACACACTCCCTGCCTGACCTTTGTGAGGTCACTATGAACATGGTATTGAACTTTAGTCTTTAGATCAGTCTTTAGGTAGAACGACCTCTGCAACCGGTAAGTTTCCACATCACCTTGGTCAGTAGTTTTTAACTCAACCTTCCTGACATGTCCATCCCTTCCAGGGAATGTGGCAGTGATTCTGGCCATTGGCCAGCAGTTGTGGGTGATCTGCTTGTCCCTGAGCAGGACTAGATCTCCAGCGCAAATGAGATCGTTCTCCAGGATCGGGCTGAGTTTCCTCAAAGGGCTGTTCTTTGGTATTGGTTTATTAGCTTGGAGGGCTAACAGTTCCTTTGCAAAGGCTGCCCTTTGAGTTGCTTTAAGGATGACATCCTTTGCCTGGGCCAATTCGTCCATAGTATGAGGTAAGCCACATTTGTGACATCCTTTGCATTTTCTATTTTGGGGTGAGTGTTTGTGGGATCTGGTGATGTGGATGAGGAATGCAATTCCCCTCACTAAGGAGTTCAAGGTGGAGAACCGCTGAAGGCGGTCAGTGGTATGTATTGATTCTTCCAGGTAGGTGGCACAAGTTTGTATTGGCAACCGGATTTCCCAGTCTCTTTCGGGTTCGATCAGCTCAAATGTCTCGCTTGTTTGTGTTTTGTTCTGCTGGTGGCTGATGCAGGAAGGAGGGTCCAGTGAACCAGGAAGTCTGCGCCAAACGGGATGCAGGTAAGGATCTCGATGCGTGGTCTGTAGGGTTTTCCTCTGTAATGCCATTGTGCGGGCTTTGAGGACAGGCGGATGCATTGAACTCTATTGTGAACGTACACGTAGAGACATTTGATTCATTGTAGATATAGCCGAGCACTACTTGGCTGTCTGTGTAGAACTTGGTGGCATCTAGCTCTAGGTCTAGCTCGTCCTGGATAAGATCTGCCATTTCCACAGCTGGGACAGGTGCGCACAGTTCAAGCCTTGGGATTGTAGGCTCAGACTGAGGTGCTAGCTTCGCCTTACCAGTTACAAATCCAACTTCATCTTGACCATCTTTCCGAACTACTTTCAGGTAGGCCACAGCATTGATGGCCTTGGTTGTTGCATCCGAGAACACGCACAATTCTCTGTGCGCGGCCTCGGTGAGTGAGGTCACAGTGTACCTACGTGGGACATGAAGCTGTTTCTTGAAGTGAACCTCTCCAAGCTTCTCACCTGCTTAGCTTATCTTCTGGTAGTGGAGTGTCCCAGTCAGAGAGCTCAGAGGTAAGTTCTCTGAGGAGGACTCTTCCCTGGATCGTAACCAGCGCCAGTAGACCTAGGGGATTGAAAACACTGTTGACAGTGGAGAGAACTCCACGGTGGGTGAATGGTTTGTTCGTGGTCAGCACGGAGAACGTGAATGTGTCCGTCGTGATCTCCCAAAGGAGACCCAAACTCCTTTGTGTGGGTATAGTTTCTCCGCCTAGACCTAGGTCCTTGATCGCTGGAGCACAGTCATCGGGTGGGAAGGTCTCCATGGCTGCCTGCTCTTTGTTGTTTGGCAAACGCTGGCATGGTTCTCTGAACGGTAGTGGGGCGACCCAATTGTCTGCTTTGTCTCTAAAGACCTTTGTGTCCGTTATTTTTAAGAAGATGGTGTCTTCCACTGATGGAGCAAGTTTATTTTCGTGCTCAGTTTGGGCGAAGACTGACTGTCTCAGTGTCTTCTCAGTTACTCCACCATGCTTGTGCTTTTGTTATGCTTTCTTGATACACATAACACTTGTGCAGGGCTGAAAAATTGAATGGCGGCCACTCTCTGGCACGTTAGTCTTGAGCGTGTTAACTGTCGGTTTGTGTACATTGCCAAGGTACACCTCCCCTATCACCACCCAGCGCAGATCCAGATGCTGGGCGAAGGGGGCACCGTGTGCTCCATTGACCTGCTGCCTGACTTTGTGCACCCTAAGAATGTCTCTTCCGAGTAGCAGGAGTATTTCTGCTTCCGGATCCAGTTCTAGGATGAGCTTGGCAATGTGGTGGAGATGGGGCTGGTACAGCACTGCGCTTGGCGTCGGAATCTCGGATCGGTTATTCAAGATCTTGTTGCGCTCTAAGAGTGGAGGGAGACAGATGACAACTTTGCCATCCAGCGACTTGAGCTGGAAGCCTTCTGCCTTCCTGCCATATGTTCCTGCGATGCAGGAGCAAGTTCTGAGGTAGTATGGGAATGAATTACTCTCTACGCTGAACAATTCGAAGAACTCTGGTCTGACTAGTGAGCGGTTGCTCCGGTCGTCCAGAATTACATAGGCTTGATGGCCTTGTCTTTTGCTCCCTTAGGGCTTACCTTAGTAAGGTAGATCTTTGAGTATGAACGGCTCGACTGACGTGGACTGCAAACTTCTGTGCAGCTCGAGCTGATGATAGCTGTATTGGAGTGATCCTCTCCCTCCTCGCCATCCTCTTGTGGGAGTGACAGTTTGCGGTGACGGGCCAGGATGCTTGGCCCCATTGTGATTAGTGCTGTTACATTCCGAGCACTTTACGGGGAACGTACACTCTTTAGCGAGGTGGGAGGTAGAGGAACAGCACTTAAATCATATTCTTTTTTCCTTGAGAAGGGCCTTTCTTTTATCAAAGGGTTTGTTTCTAAACATTCTGCATTTTTTGAGGGAAAGGACAATTCTTGCTAGGGTCATCGTTGATTGCGGAGACTTCGGTTTTATGCACTGAGACGGGTTTATTGATGTTAAAGTTGTTCAAAATGTATTTGATTGGCTTGGTGTGAGGTGTGGTGCTACCTTGATTCATGAAGCTAGGGTTGTTTTGCTTCTTCGCCTCATTGCACACAAACCTACTAAAATACTCAAAGGGAGGGAATCAACCACCGTTCTCTTCCTTGTACTCTGAGCCAATAGACACCCACCTTTCCTGCAGCCCAAATGGAAGCTTGTCCACAATTGGTCCAATTCCGCGTGAAGTATCTGGATACAACAGGCCAGTTAAATAGCCGTCTCCTTTAGCACCTTCAATCTCCATGAGTAAATCTTCGAGTTCTTGTAATTTAGTGTGGTCCTTGGCTGACACCCTAGGAAAATTGTCCAGCCGTTGAAATAGCGCCGTTTCAATAATTTCAGGGCGGTCCCGAAGTCTCTCCCATGCTTTGTGTAAGGCTAGCTTGGGGTTGTTGACATTCGCTGAGCGTATGCCTTTCACCTGTTCACTTGATTCCTTTCCCAGCCATTTAGTCATAAGGTCCAACTCTTGTGTTGCTGTGAGCTGGACTCCGCCGGTGGCACTGGTGAATGAGGGGTACCACTCACAGTAATTATCAGGCTTATCGTCAAACTGGTACAGTCCTGAATTGACGAGGTCTCGTTGCACTAAATACTGTGCCAAGGGTTCTGCTGCAGTTGGCGTGCTAGCTGGGGGAATATGTTGGGGGACATATGACTGGGCATGTACGTTCATGATGGGATTTGATGTTCTGACTTCAGCCCTTGTCTCTGATCTCGCCGGATCTGGTAAGTTTGGTGTTGGGAAGTATTTGTAGTCAGCCCTTTCATACTTGAGTTTGTGGCAAGGTTGCAATTGTGAGTTGTCTTCCCCAGGTGGACGCGATGCAACGAAGCTTCCCTGTGACTTCACATGAGATGGGACACCAACAGGCAAGTATGGAGAGGGAGAATGAATCTGCAGGTCAATTTGCGATTGGACATATTCGCTGGTGCATTCCAGTTTGGCCCTTCCTGATATAGATTTTCCTGTTTCATCTAGAACGTGCATTTCTTCAGCGTTTTCCAACACTTGTGCTTCCACCACGGCTGCATCAGCTTCTCGTTGTAGCGTCATCACTTCTAACTCTGTATCTATCCTTGCCTTTTCCAACTGGTTTTCCGCTTCTCTGGCAGCCTTTTCCATCTGGTTTTGTGCGTCTCTTGTGATACTTTCCGCATCTCTGGCAGCCTTTTCCATTTTCAGTTTTGCTTCTTGGTTAGTGTATGACACTCGCACCTTGGCAGCTTCTGCTTTAGCTCTTGCGAGGGCAGCCACACTTGTCCACATCCTACTGCTCTTGGCGCTGGATGCAAACGACTTGGTGCTTGATCGTGAAGCCATCGTACCACTTGTCGAAACATCTAATGATTCCGCCTTTTCACTGTAGTGTTCTCGAGCAGTGTGTTGAAACTCTGACTAAACACCAAGTTAAACCGGAGCCAATGAAGACAGAGTCGCAGTATGGTTAACCATTTACTGTTCACTCTTCCACATTTACATTGTATGGTGAAAACTGTTGATAAAAAAATACAAACATATACAGTCACGAGGAAATCTGCAAATGCTGGAAATTCAAGCAACACGTACTTTAACCTCTTCAGCTCGTCGGATGATTGCATTTGTTACATTAATGGCTAGAAGATCCATTTTGCTGAATTGGAAAGAGATTAATCCTCCCACCACATTTCATTGGTTCTCTCAAACCATGTTGTGTTTAAATTTAGAAAAAATTAGAAGTGTCATTTATGATCCTTCTATTAAATTCAAAAAGACTTGGAGGCCATTTATTCATCACTTCCATATGATGTAATTTGACCTTTTCCAAACCTATTCTAATTCTTTTTAATACATGTCGAGAGGAGCGGAGTTAACGACACTAATGGTCCTATTTGACATAACATAACAGGCCATGTCTTTTTCTTTTCTTTAGTTTAGTTGATTAGTATTGTTTAGTTTAGTTTTTTTTTGGGGGGGTATTTTGTTTTTTTTCTTTTTCTATGCTACTTCTGCATTTTTTCTTATATTCGTATTTTCTAAGATTTTGGGAGGTTTAATATCCATGTATTAACTGAGTTTATATTTTTATATACTAATTATTAACAATGTAATCCCAATAGCTTTGTATTAATATTATGTTTAACATTTTGATATTAATAAAAAGATTGGAAAAGAAAGAAAACACATACAAAAAATGCTGGTGAACACAGCAGGCCAGGCAGCATCTCTAGGAAGAGGTACAGTCGACGTTTCGGGCCGGGACCCTTCGTCAGGACTAACTGAAAGAAGAGTTAGTAAGAGATTTGAAAGTGGGTGGGGGAGGGGGAGATATAGAGTGTCTGTTTCATTCTTGAGACCATGCGTGCTCTTCTTTTAGCGAGTGTCTTCAGCCGGCCAGGACAGGGGAGGGGACGTGTCAACCGCCGCTGGACTCGAGCTGACCCCGCGTTTGAAATTGAAAAGCTGCCACGCACGCCACTCCAACCGCCGCTTCCTTTAACAGATTCCGCGTTAATATTTTTAATTCAAATACTGTCATATGAACTTACAGCGTTGCTTCTATAATGATTCTCTGTGGGTAGACACGGAGCTCTTCACGATCACGCTACACGCACGGCCCCCATCTTTCCACCTTCTCTGAACCGGAAGTTATCCCCAGGATGCAGCAAAACCGGAGGTGACGTCACCACACGCCGCAACAGACCACAGACAATGAACTTTACCTTTGTTAAACTGCAATGTAGTTATCAACCTTTAACCCCAACTACAAAATAGTTACAAACAAATTACTTAAAGCAGAAATTTAACAAAGTCAAATAAATGCCTTAAGGGCAACACATTCAGCAACAGTCAGAGATTTTTCCCCAGGGTAGAAATGGCTAACACATGGAGGGGCATAACTTTAAGGTATTGGGAGGAAAGAATCTGGAGATATCAGAGATAGATACTTTAGACCAGGGGTGTCAAACTCATTTTAGATCACGGGCCAGATTGGGCAAAATGCGACTTCATGCGGGTTGGATCAGTAGTGCGCATGCATGCTCCCACAGCTTTCGTTGCCTTCGTTTTTTCAACCTGCTCTCGTGTCTCTGTCTCTGCTATAACCACAAAGTGTTTCACTTTACGAATTTCGTTTCTTATGAAGGAGATTGCCTCGCAAGCATTATTTTTATGATTGGTATTAACTTACAGTCGTAGGCTACAAGAAAGTTGTGAAGAGAGAGAGAATAAACAATGCTATTTGGCTAAGATTGTTTTGGGAGCCACACCCTTTTCATTAATAAACCATCTGAAATCGAACAATAGCAGACACAAATGTAGACCTAACGAAATAAATTGTAAATGTAGGCTACACAACTGCACCTAATTTTTATTAGCCTGCCTCCAGCAATCAAACTCAGAAAATGACCACAGTTAGCCTCTAATTTTTATTGAAGTGATCACATTTACAATAATAGAATAGTCAGAAAATGAATGAATCACAATATTACGACGCTCAATATTTCATAATGCATTTTGCTTACATGTCGCAGTGCATTGAACAGTGTCACTCATTTTTCACTTGCTGCTTCTAGACACCTGGCATCTCTCGGCTTTAACCAGCCTGTCAACATCAGGGACCAGTTTCTGGGCAGTTGTGATTTGCATAATGTCATTTAGATGTCTGTGTGTCAGCTGCCAGCGCAGTTTGGATTTGTTAATGTTCATTATGGAGAACGCCTGCTCACAGAGATGTGTTGTCCCGAACATGCAAAGGTTCTTTGAGGCAAAGTCTGTCATCTTGGGGTACATCGGTCCCAGGTATTGATAGAATAAGTCCAGACCCACAGTCTCAAATTTATATTTCAAAGCCGAGTTACACTGAATTTCAATTAGTTCCATTTGGAGTTCCGCTGGCACATCTGATGCTGCGTTGACGGCAAATGGCGAGCAAAATAGTGAGAATTCCTTCTCAAGCTGAGTGAAGACTTGGAAACGATTCTGAAACTCACTTTTCAGCCATGATATTTTGTCCTTGTACCTGTCCATGTTGTCATTATTCCCATGAGCGACATGCACAGACTGCAAAGAGGGGAAATGAGCTGGGTTGCTCTGGGATAGTTGCCTCTCCCATAGGCCTAATTTAATTTGAAAGGCACGAATGCTGTCGTAGTATTCCGGAACAAGTTTGTTGCAGCCTTACATGTTAACATTAAGCACATTTATGTGCTCTGTTATAAGACCATAAGACAAAGGAGCAGAAGTCGGCCATTCGGCCCATCAAGTCTGCTCCGCCATTTTATCATTAGCTGATCTCCCATTTAGTCCCACTCCCCCACCTTCTCACCATAACCTTTGATGCCCTGGCTACTCAGATACCTATCAATCTCTGCCTTAAATACACCCAATAACTTGGCCTCCACTGCTGCCCGTGGCAACAAATTCCATAGATTCACCACCCTCTGACTAAAAAAATTTCTTCGCATTTCTGTTCTGAATGGGCACCCTTCGATCCTTAAGTCATGCCCTCTCATACTAGACTCCCCCATCATGGGAAACAACTTTGCCACATCCACTCTGTCCATGCCTTTCAACATTTGAAATGTTTCTATGAGGTACCCCCTCATTCTTTGAAACTCCAAGGAATACAGTCCAAGAGCGGACAAACGTTCCTCATATGTTAACCTTCTCATTCCCGGAATCATTCTAGTGACTCTTCTCTGTACCCTCTCCAACGTCAGCACATCCTTTCTTAAATAAGGAGACCAAAACTGCCCACAATACTCCAAGTGAGGTCTCACCAGCGCCTTATAGAGCCTCAACATCACATCCCTGCTCCTATACTCTATTCCTCTAGAAATGAATGCCAACATTGCATTTGCCTTCTTCACTACTGATTCAATCTGGAGGTTAACTTTAAGGGTATCATGTACGAGGACTCCCAAGTCCCGTTGCATCTCCGAACTTTGAATTCTTTCCCCATTTAAATAATAATCTGCCCGTTTATACCCACCAAAAATGCAAGATCATGAAGCCATTCTAGATCATCCAACTCTGCCACTGGCTTCCCTTTCTCGTTCATGAATAGTCCAATTTCCATACGTAATTGAAAAAGACATTTGAGCACAACCCCTCCGCTCAACCAGTGGACTTCAGTGTGGTAGGGTAGGCCGTGTCCAATATCACTTTTGGCCAAAAGAGTGTCAAATTGCCAATGGTTGAGTCCCTTGGCTCTAATAAAATTAACCGTTTTGATTACTACATCTATGACATAGTCCATTTTCAGGCTCCTGCTACATAACGCTTCTTGGTGTTTAATACAATGAAAATTCCAGAATTCCTGCAATTGCAATAGAGAAGGCAATAAATGACTTCACTTTGTCTTTTAGTTGACCTCAAATCTCCTGCAAGGTCCCCGATTCTCTCAGCCACAGTATTTCTTGACAAGCTGATATTACCAAAAGCTTGTCTCTTCTTAGGGCACACTAGCTCAGCCACCGTCTGCATGTATGCTTTGATGAATTCCCCCGCTGAGTATGGCTTCAACGCAGCAGCTATTTTTTGGCAATAATATAGCTGGCCTTGACAGCTCCATCATGAGTCCCTCGACTTTTGGTGAACACTGATTGCTGTTTTATCAGAGCCGCTTCAAGCTCGTTTACCTTTTGCGTTCTGAGTCGTCCTGCGTACTTGTAATATTTTTCTCTGTGTGACGTCTCATAGTGTCGTTTGATATTGTACTCTTTTGCCACAGCCACTTGTTGTGAGCGTATCAGACACACAGGTTTGCCGTTGACCTCACAGAAGAAAAAACCATCTTTCCAATTATCGTTGAATATCCGATCTTCGATGTCAACTTTTCTTTTCTTGGAAAGCATTTTGAACCACAGCAGCAAACGGTCTCAGCCTTGCTACAGGTGTTACTTACCTGAGTACCCTGTGTGTTTATACTGTGTCTAACGACGTAAGTGGGGCCCTGGTGGTCTTCAGTGCAGGGTGGTAGGTGCTTATGCACGGCGGGTGGTGAACTGCCGCCTGTTGTTTTCTAAGTACACACAACGAGCTGCCGGCGCAGCAGATGGCACAGACAGCGGTGGGAGAGAGAGCGGCTGCCGTACAGATACATAATAAATGGTCGTGAATATACTTTTTTCCCCCAAATCATCCCGCACGCCGTCCAGCCCTCCTACTGGTAGTTTGACACTCCTGCTTTAGACAGACACGTGGTTGAAAGAAAAACAGATGGCTATGTGGGATATGAGGTCTAATTGAGATTCTTAACCCCAAATATTTTGTATTGCTCTCATCCATATT
The DNA here is from genome assembly GCF_963921235.1 of Mobula hypostoma. Classification (NCBI taxonomy): domain Eukaryota; kingdom Metazoa; phylum Chordata; class Chondrichthyes; order Myliobatiformes; family Myliobatidae; genus Mobula; species Mobula hypostoma. The sequence goes on from NC_086120.1 coordinate 2,886,441, forward strand.
AATGATCATTCGGCATAAGGTCCACCAGCCAATTCATCTAAAATCTGACAGTTCTGAGGTAGCTGAATCCACAGGTTGCTGCAGCAGGTGCTTGACAAGTCAGGTCAAGGTCAATGAAAAGCATAGATGCAATAAAAAAACTCAAATAGCAACATCAGTAGTGCTCACGAAATGCTGGGCTTTATTTACTGTGCTACTGATAAGTAGCCAACTTTTTCAGTACCAGAAAACAAACCGGAGGAACTTAATTGAAAAGCATAAGACAATAAGGCATAGGAGCAGAGTAAGGCCATTCAGCCCATCATCCACTCCGCCATTTCATCATGGCTGATTCTGGATCCCATTCAACCCCATACACTCGCCTTCTCACCATATCCCTTGATGCCTCGACCAATCGATAATCTACCAACTTCCGCTTTGATTTTACCCAAGGACTTGGCCTCCACTGCAGTCTGTGGCAGTACATTCCACAGATTCACCACTCTTTGGCTAAAAATATTCCTCCTTATTTCTGTTCTAAAAGGATGGCCCTCAATTTTGAGGCTGTGACCACTAGATCTGGATACCCCCACCAGAGGGAACATCCCCTCTACGTCCACCCTATCTAGTCCTTTCAATATTTGGTAGGTTTCAATGAGAGCTCCACGCATTCGTCTAAATTCCAATGAGTACAGGGCCAAAGCTGCCAAATGCTCCCCACCTGTTAACCCCTTCATTTCCAGAATCATCCTCATGAACCTCCTCTGTACTCTCTCTAATGACAATACATCCTCTCTGAGATAAGGGTCCCAAAACTGTTGACATTGCTCTAAGTGAGGCCTGAGTAATTTTTTTATAAAGCTTCAGCATTATCTCCTTTTTTTAATATTCTATTCCCCTTGAAATAAATGCCGACATTGCATTTGCCTTATCCCTTACTCACTCTTCCTTCAGTTAGTCCTGACGAAGGGTCTCGGCCTGAAACGTCGACTGTACCTCTTCCTACAGATACTGCTTGGCCTGCTGCGTTCACCAGCAACTTTGATGTGTGTTGCTTGATTTCCAGCATCTGCAGAATTCCTGTTGTTTGCATTTGCCTTCTTTATCACAGACTCAAACTGTAAATTAACCTCTGGAAGTCTTGCACATGGATTCCTAAGTCCCTCTGAATGTCTGATGTTTGAACCTTCTCCCCATTTTTACCAAAATGCATTATCCTATATTTCCCAACATATATTCCATCTGCCACCTTTTTTACTCATTCTTCCAATTTGTCTAAATCCTGCTGTAATCACGTTGCTTCCCCAGCATTACCTACCCCTTCAACTCTCTTTGTATTAGCTGCAAACATTGCCACAAAGCTATCAATTCCAATATCTAAATCATTGACAAACAATGTGAAAAGTAGTGGTCCCAATACAGACTCCTGAGAAACACCAGCAGTCACTGGCAGCCAACCAGAAAAGGTCCCCCTTTATTCTCACTCGCTGCTTCCTGCCGATCAGCCATTCCTCTATCTATTCCAGTATATTTCCTGTAACACCACAGGATTTTATCTTATTAAGCAGTCTCATGTGAGGCACCTTATCAAATGCCTTCTGAAAATCCAAGTAAATGACATCCACTGTCTCTCCTTTGTCCACCCTGCTTGTTACTTCCTTGAAGAATTCTAACAGGATTTGTCAGAAAGTTTCCCTTGGCAGAAACCATGCTGACTTTGACTTATTTTATCATGAGTCTCCAAGTACACCCTATCTTCATTATATGCGGGGGATACGTTCCTTGCAGTCGATGCATAGTATGGAAAACGCATAATGTGAATAATTATTTAAATGGAGAAAATAGGGATGTGCTCTGGAGGGCTTCCTAAATATGTTTTATCTGTAATTTATTCACATTTTCATACCAATATGACACAAAAGCAGTACCACAAGGCAATGTTTGTATTATATTTCATCAATTTAAGGTAATATTCAACGTAATAAATCATAGAAAGTTAACATACTAGGGTGTACAGTACTCACCAACAGTGGCAGGTGTGTTGGCTCCAGGAGATGAGTGGTTGTGCAGTGGTGTCGGACAGCTTTACATGGATGAGGTGGATGGTTGTGGGTCATCAGGATCATCAAGGACGGCAAGGGGTGAAGGAAGACTCACAGAACTCTCAAAACTGCCGGCAGCAGGAGATGACACCCGTTTGAAGAAAGTGGTGAGGGCTGTTTGTTTGGCAGCATTTTGTTTTTCAGCATAAATTTGCTTGTAGGGAAGAAGGATTGACTGCAGGGAATGGCTGAAATGCTGACTCCGTTCTAAACTTGGGTCTATGCCCATCGCCATTCGTGCCAAGTGTTCTGCAGCCTTAAAAAATTCTGCCAGTTGCTTCACCGTAAAATCCTTCACCTGCAACTCGACACTTTCTTCTTCATCATTCTCACCTTCAGTCTGAGTTAAACGCAGAAGGTCATCCACACTTATTTCTTCATCATGAGAATCCTATCCTTTACTGTCTTGAAACCTGACGCAGTCTTTTCATCCTTACTTATGCAAGTGCATTTTGGCATACGCTTCCAAAAAAGCCCGGTCTTGTATGCATTAAACACCTGCTTTGGTGTGATGCCTAACTCAGCTATCATAGCCCGCAACTGCAAAGGGTAGCGTTCAGCAGTTTCGTTGTGAGCACTAGCTTGCTCACCACACACAGTTAAGTTGTGAAGCCTGTGACCATTAACAAACTTAGAAAACCATCCCCTACTTGCATTAAAGCTAACAATATCACGCTGCCAAAACCAATGCGAGACTGGCGGGAATGAGACTATGAGACATGCGCACGTGACTAGTATTGGCGGGAAAGCAGTGCTTCTTGTCCCAACAGCCTTGCATAACTGCGAATCCGTATTGTCTGAAGATGCATATAATGAGGATAGGGTGTATCCCGAAACCTCATCCTTAGTAATGGACTCTAATACTTTCCCAATCACTGAGGTTGGGTTAACTAGCCAATAATTTCCTTTTTTTGCCTTCCGCCCTTCTTAAAGAGTGGAGTGACATTTGCAATCTTCCAGTCCTCCGGGACCATGCCAGAATCAAGTGATTCTTGAAAGATCATAACCAATGCATCCATTATCTCTTCAGCAACCTCTTTCAGGACCCTGGGAAGTCGTCCATCTGGTCCAGGTGACTTATCCACCTTATGAGCTTTCAGTTTGCCAAGCATCTATGGTGGGTGGGAAAAGATTGTCAATGTTTCAGGTGGAAACCCTGCATCAGAATTGAGGATGATGAGGGAAGATAGCCAGTATAAAGAGGAGAGAAGGAGGGCTGAAATAGGAACCAGGTTGACTGAGGAACTGAAAGACAATGGGCAGATGGGGCTAGGTAGGGGAGGGGTGAGGATGAGACATAGGCAGGTTGGTCTGGAGGCAGAGAGAGCTGCTGGAGGGAGATAAGCGGGAACACAAAGTCTATCAGAGCTGGACTTTGATTAGTAAAGAAAGTAATATTGGGAATTATTACGGGAGTGGTGAAGGGTAGTGGGGGGGGGGCAGTGGTTGGTGGTTAGGGATCCAGGAATAATGTATGGGTAGTAGGTGGATGGAACCAGGAGGGAGAAGGGAACAGAAATGGTGATTGGGGGTGCAGTGGCTATAGGGAGTGCCATGGGACAGGGAGTGGTGGGTGGTGAGGGATCAGTAGGCAAGAAAGTCACGGAGGGATTTGTTCTTGTAGAAGGCGGAAAGGAATTAAGAGGAGAGTATGTCATTAGTGGTGGAATTTTGTTGCAGCATGTGGAAATATCTAAGGATGATGTTATAGATCTGGCGGCTGGCAGTGTCAAAGATGATGACTGAGGAACTGTATCTGTGTTCTGTTTGAAGGGAGGTGGGTGAAACTAGATTTCTGAGAAACAAAGGAAATGCAACAGAGGGGAAGCCATGTTTCCCAGAACTAGAGACATTTCAGAAATCTAGAAATGCTAAGCGTCGCCTTGAGAGCAAATGTGGTAGAGAACAAGAAACAGGGAGAAAGATGTCATCTTCACAAGTGACAGGCTGTGAAGAGGTGTAGTCAAATTGGCTGTGTAAGTCAGTGGGTTTATTGTAAGTTTATAGTTCTCTCCTGGTTTGATCAACCTACCTTTCACACATTCCACCCCCCCCCCCGCAACTTGGTAATCTCATCCTGACTCTCAGAAAACTGTCCCCAAAACAAAACAAGGAAATGTAGAAACACTCAGCAGGTCAGGTCATAATCATACAGTACAGAAACAAGCACTTCAGCTCATGTAATCCATGCTGAACTGTTATTCTGCCTAGTCCCATCGACCAACACCTGGCCTATAGCCCTCCATATCCCTTCTGTCTATGTACTTAACCAAACTCTTTTTAAATGTAACAATCAAACCCTCATCCACCACTTCCACTGACAACTTGTTCCACACTCACACCACCCACTGAGTGAAGTTCTCCCTCAGGTTCCCCTTCAATATTTCATCTTTCACCCTTAACTTAAGACCTCTAGTTCTCGTCTTGCCCAACTTTAGCCTGCTTGCATTTACGCTATCTATACCCCTCATTATCCTGCATTCCAGGGAACACAGTCCTTACCTATTCAAACTTTTCCTAAAGCCCAGTTCTTCAAGTTCTGGCAACAGCCTTGTAAATTTTCTCTGCAATCTTTTAGTCTTATTTACACATTTCCTATAGGTGGATAAACAGAGTGAACAGAATACTCCACATTTGGCCTCGCCAACATCTTATACAACTTCATAACATCCCAACTCCTGTATTCAGTAAGTACTCTGCTTTATGAAGGCCAATGTGCCAAAAGCTCCCTTTACGATCCCATCAACCTGTGATTCAACTCTCAAGGAATTATGGATCTATATTCCCAGATCCCTTTGTTTGACATTCAGTGTGCAAGTCTTATCCTGGTTTGTCCTCCCAAGTGCAACACCTCATACAGTGAGACAACCATCTACTCGAGTCTCTGGCTTCTCTTGCTTCTCTTGCTAAGCTAATGTTGAATCCAATTTACTACTTCATCCAGAATACCAAATAACGGATCTTCACCCCGTGCTCTACTCATTTTCTCCTATGACTACGTAATTAAGTTCAGTGCCATATTTAAGTTTGCTTGCATCACTGTTGTTGGCTAAATCAAAGGTGGTGATATATCAGCATATATGAGGAAGATTGAAAATCTGGTTGAACTCACAACAACAACTCATGCAACTTCATCAAAACCAAAGAACTTATTATAACTATAGGAGGAAGAAACCAGAGTCCCATAAGTCAGTCCTCATTTGGGGATCAGAGGTGGAGAGGATCAGAAACTTTAAATTCCTTGACCTTATCATACCAGAGGACCTGTCCTGGGACCAGCACATAAGTGCCATCACAAAGAAGGCACAGCATCTCTTCTTTCTTAGATGTTTGTGCAGATTCAGCATGTCATCTAAAACTTTGACAGATTTCTTTAGATGCATAGTGGAGAATATTATACTGGTCGCATAATGGCCTGGTATGGAAACAACAATGCCCAAGAATATAAAAGTCTACAAAAGTGGTGGATACAGCCCAGACTATCAGTCAAAGCCCTCCCCACATTGAACAAAAAGTGCTGCCATAAGAAACAGCATCCATCATCAAGGACTCCCACCATCCAGGCCATGCTGCCTTCTCACTATTACCATCAGGCAGGAGATAGGAGCCTGTGCTGTGGTGCAGGTGAACTTCATCACTGATGACTGAATTTGTTGAGAGGTGACTGCTAATATGTGGTAAACGGTCCATACTTCTCAGCATCAAATCATGGATTTTCATTTTTGAGAAACACTGTGTACAGGGGAGGCAGGTTGGCAGAAACCAATCTGGGTATCTTGTGAATGCTTCGATGAAAATTTGGAGCCTGGACTCTGACTGTGCATAACTGCCGACTGTGCTTCAGCTCAGTGACTGATGTTGGAGTGATCTTACTTCTGGAGTAGAGGTTCACTAGTTTGTCATTTGTTCCCTAAAGAAGCTCCATTCCAATTGGAATCTTGTGGTTACATGCAAAATCACTCCCATATTCTCTGCAATCCGACAGCGGATGCATTTAATTGGCTCTGAAGCTTTATAGCACATGCTGAGCTGGACTTACGGAAGGTGATTGATCAGTGGATCAAACAAGCTGTGCTGTTGGGTTGGTGCATTAATTGCTCATGTTAAATTAACCTCAATGCATAGGTGATCATTACTTGCCAGGGTTAATGAGAATATGGGGAAAATAAAATGGGACTGGTGTATCATTAATGTTATGGGTAGTTGATGTCAGCATGGACTTGGTGGGTTTAAGGGCCTCTTTCCATACTGTACATAAATCCTCTCTCTTACAAGCTTATCTACTCATTTTTTACAGATACATTGAGCTGCCCCCACTGCACTGTGTCGATCAGTCACATTATTTTTATTATAGTCTGGATAGAGAAGTTTCTCCTTTAGTTCTAACTAGATTGATCAGTGACTGTTTATTATCTGCTTCCTTCATTTCTTGTCTTCCCTGCACGATCAAAAACTCTCATTATTTTGAAATCCCAATTTAGGTCACTAGTCATACTTGAAGTAGCAGACATCGAGAAGAATTAAAGAGCTCGTTATCAGTTATGTTCGTGATGCGGACAAGAGCCTGACTTGTAAAGTGATGTTATTCCTGCTCCCGAGAGGGAAGGTGCGGACTCCCAGCAGCCGGTGGGATTTGGATGTGGTGCCGCGATCCAAGGGGTTACCACGCTTCCCGACCGACCTCTCCACCATCGTCGTACGCCGGGCCGTCCGCTCGCAGAAACCCGCCCAGCGCGCGCGGCCATAGACCGCATGCGCAGGGCGAACGCGCCGCTGTCGCGCGCTCCCTGCCGTCAACCAGTTTCCCTTCCGGTTAGCCGCCGCTGCGCTAGGTGCGCGGGGTCTCCAAGTGTGAGATGGTGGTTTGAAAACTGTTTGTGGGAGCGTGCAGTGAGGGCGGCCCACAGTCATGGACATACCGGTCCCTCCAGAGGGTAAGTGTGGAAACGTATTGGTTCACAACCAACCGAACTGTTGCTTGTGGACGCGGTGAGTTTCATTGTCGTGGTGTCCGGGCCCTGCCATGGGCCGTCTCATTGGCCGAGCGCGGTTCGTGGTTGTTAGTACGCATGCGTGCAGAGCCCCGTCGGCCAGCTCTGCGCATGTTTGTGTTTTTTTGAGCTCTTGCCTGCGCAAGTGCTGCTCTGTGGGGGACAATAAGAATATCGAAATGTGCCCCGGTGGTGGACGCCTCATCTTTTTTTCCAGTCCTAATGAAGGGTCTCCGTCCGAAACATCGACTTTTCCATATATGCTGCCTGGCCTGCTGAGTTCCTGCAGCTTTGTGTGTGTGTTGGTCGGTGGTGGGGCGTGGGTTCAGTAACAAAATATCGAAGTGTAGGGAAGGAATCCATTCAGAAATACTTACCGCACTCACAGCCCAGTGTATGCTTGGTTCATGGGTAACTACTAATGTAGGCATTAGTGAAATGTAAACCTTATCTGTTAGTACGACAGTTCGGTTGGTTCCGTTTATGTCAGCTTGTGGACCAAGGTTGTATTAATCTTGTACTTGAGTTTCGTTTCAAACCATTAGCCCGCCTCACCATAAATGTGCTATCCAATCTGATTTTCAATTTTACAAGAAACAATAGTCTGTTAACGTACGAATGGTGCACTGAGTTAAGTCATCTACAATTCAACTAATATTGATCAATCCAAATATGTAATTTATTTGCAGCCCTCATACACACAAAATGCTGGAGGAACTTAACATGCCAGGCAGCATCTAACCAGTCGATGTTTCCTGATGAGACCCTTCATCAGGACCCTAACTCACATACTACACAGATTTTTTTAAAAAAATCATTGTTTCCAGTTTGTGCAGCCTCTTTTGAAGGCATAAAGGTGTTTCAAATGTTTTTTTTTAAATTAGTAGAAACGTTTTGTTAGGAAGTCAGAGTTACCTTTTAGATTTGCATTAAGATTACTATCAGAATCAGTAATATTTTTGGCACATGTTGGGAAAATTGATGTTTTTCAGCAGCAGTACATCAAAACCAGTATGTGTCATGAAATTTATTAACTTAGCATCAGTTCAATGCAATACATGATAATATAGAAAGAGGAAATAAATAAGTAGATCAATTACAGTAAGTATATATGTGTATTGAGTAGATTAAAATAGTGCAAAAACAGAAAAGATGAGGTAGTGTTCATGGGTTCAATGCCCATTTAGGAATCATAGGGAAGAAGCTGAACCTAACTTGCTGCGTGTGTGTATTCGGGCTTCTGTACCTCCTTCCTGACGGTAACAATGAGAAAAGGGTATGCCCTAGGGAGTGATGGGGGTCCTTAATAATGGATCTTGTCTTTCTAAGCCATTGCTTCTTGAAGATGTCTTGGGTACTACAAAGGCTAGTACCCAAGATGGAGCTGAGTAATTATATGACTTTCTGTAGCTTCTTTCAGTCCTGTACAGTAGCCCCCTGCCAGCTCCTCCCCTTCCAGAAAGATGCAGTCTGTCAGAATGTTCTCCATGGTACACTTATAGAAGTGTTTGAGTGTTTTAGTTGACACACCAAATCTCTTCAAACTCCTAATGAAATGTAGCCGCCTTTATCGCTGCATGGATATGTTGGATTCACAATAATGCAATCCATAATTTAAAAATAATTTCTTAATGCATGCATTACTAAATGACAATTAAAGAGGACCACATGTCTTCATAATCTAAAAAAACCTAACTTACAATAAGAAATGTACATTTAAAAATTAATATAAGTAACTAGTGCAAAAGGGGAAAAATAGTGAGGTAGTGTACATGGTGGGTTCATTGTCCATTCAGAAATCTGATGGGAGAGGGGTAGAAGCTGTTCCTAAAATGTGTGTCTTCAGAATGAGGAACGGACAAAGAGAAAAGGGGAGGGAGTGAACTTCCCAGACAATAGAGAAAGCAGTGTTCATGCTGTTGGGTTGGAGGCTATCCAGATGGAATGCGAGGTGGTGTTACTGCAACCTGAGAGTGGCATCATTGTGGCAGTAGAGGAGGTCATGGACCAACATGTGAATTAGGATTGGAATTAAAATGGTTGGCCACCAGGAAATTCTGCTTGTTGAGTATGTAGCGAAGGTGCACAACAAAGCAGTCCCCCAATCCATGTTGGGTCTCACCGATGTGGAGGAAGCCGCACCGGGAGCATTGGTGACCATGATAGACTAGACACGATAATTATCTTTGGACCAATATCAAATACAAAAAGGGCACCAAAGGTGTGTTAGGAAATCAAGCCTGATTTTGGTCTTATGTCAGAAATCCTGCTGGGTCTCAATCCAAAGCATCAACTGTCCATTTCCATCCATAGATATGGCTGACCCACAGTTCCTCTAGCAGTCTGTCTTTTTTGTGCTCACAGATGTTGGGTTTAAATTTAAGATGTGGATACAGTTTGTAGCTGATAATGTTTTTATTGTTGCAGACCAGGAGTTAAGAAATGTCATCGACAAACTGGCACAGTTTGTGGCCCGCAATGGTCCAGAATTCGAGAAGATGACAATGGAGAAACAGAAAGAAAATCCCAAGTTTTCCTTTCTGTTTGGAGGGGAATATTATAATTATTACCAGTACAAACTAGCAATTGAGCAGCAATGTAAGTATAAAAATTATGTTTGCATTTTCACTACAGTACAGTGTGCAAAAATGGGTCTATCTGTCAATTGCAAAAAGACAATGTATGGTGATATCCAAAAAGAAGGAGAATCCTATTTGCAGGCTGAGAATAAACGGGGAAGACATAAAACAATTACAGAACTTTTGCTACTTAGGAAGCTGGATGACATCAGATGGCGGGTGCGACATGGACATCAAAAGAAGAATAGGGATGGCAAAAGACACCTTTACGAGAATGAAGAGTATACTGACCAACACTAAGCTAGGCATGACAACCCACCTCAAAGTACTGAAATGTTACGTTTATCCAATTATGTTATATGGCTCAGAATGTTGGACAATATCTAGTAACATGAGGAAATGAATTGAAGCAGCAGAGATGTGGTTTTTGAGGAGGATGCAAAGAATATCATGGACGAAATGAATATCTAATGAGGATGTCATGAACAGAGCAAACACAAAAAGAGAAATAATGTATGAGATCATGAAAAGGCAACGTAACTTCATTGGACATGTGATTAGGAAAGAGGAGTTAGAATGCAGGGTAATTATGGGAAAGTGAAGGGAAGAAAGCAAGAGGAAGACAAAGACAAATGAGGATGGAGACAGCAGCCAGAGAACTGGAAATGAATACCAATGATTTGACCCACTCGACCCGAAACAGGAGTGTGTGGGCCATGGCAGTAAAAGCTCAAACTGGGCATGGCACCTGATGATGATGACAGTGTGCAATGTATATTCCTTAATTCTTGGTAATTGTACTTGTTTCCAATACTTGAGTACTTGAACCTTTAATTATTAGTATTGTGGTTTCCTTCAGGCCAGATGGCCTCCATGCAGTCATTTTTGATAAGGAAATATGCCTCCAAATACTGTTTACTCTTGAAAAAATGAAAGAAATAATTTTTGAGTGAGATTAATTGTTAAACTATTAAGGACTCCAGTGAATTGATGGTAATTTGATTTGGCTTATTTGAAGAAATGTCAAGCAAAATAATGAGTCGTCTTGTTATGTGTGAAAAAGATTGGATTTTTGGGACCTGATGATCAATGTTACCAAACAATAAATGTATCGTAGATACGATGAACATAAGGTAGATACAGTATGACGTGGAAAATAGGAAGTTAGGAGTGTTGATTGGTATATGTTGCTGGACCAACATATTCCAGTTATCCTGGGTGTCCATGTATATGTGTCCTTGTAAGCAAATGTACAAGTTCAGCAAACCTTCATTGCAAGAGGTTTTTAAGTACGGATGCAAGGATGTTTTGCTACAATTATGCACGGCCTTGGCAAGATCACGTCATAATTCAATGCTGTTCTGATTTCTCTTTGTAAGAATGGAAATATTTGCCATGGAGCATGCAAC